>NC_089494.1:88731768-89034684 GCF_036850765.1 Saccopteryx bilineata | reverse complement strand
ATATATACAATGGAATACTATGGGGTCACAAAAAAAAAGGTAATCTTACCTTTTTTGAAAACATGGATGGACCTGGAAAATATTATGTTAAGTGAAATAAGCCAGGCAGAATAAGAAAAATATCATATGACCTAACTCATTTGAGGAATCAAATGTACAATGTGACCTGAGGAACGGAATTGACACAGAGGAGAGATCAAAGGGACCAGAGGAAAAAAGGACAGAGGAGATGGGGATAATAGGATGAGATAAATCTGAAGGGAATGGGGGAGGGTACTATGAGGAGGGGGCAAGGGAGATGTTGAGGGGAATACAAGGGATGGGGGATGCATTCGGGACAACACTAGAATCTATGTAAACACAATAAATTAAAATCAATAAAAAAGGAGCAATGCTCCTTTAACACATTTTATGGGGCCAACATAACCGTGGTACCAAAACCTCTAAAGGACAACAGAAAAAGAAAAACAGACATATCTCTAATGAATATAGATGCAAAATCATAAACAATATTCTAGCAGATAAAATAAAACTATACATTAAAAATAGTACATTATGATCAAGAGAGAGTCATTTCAGGAGCACAAGGGTGGTTTAACATATGCAAATTTATCAATATAATACAGCATATCAACAAAACAAAGGACAAAAATCAAATGATTCTATCAATAAGTCATTCAGTAAGACACAATATCCATTTATCTTTAAAACACTCAATAAAATGTGTATAGAAGGAAAGTAGCTCAAAATAATAAAGGATATATGTGACAAACCACCAGTGGCATATCATAATAAATGGTAAAAAACAAAACTTTTTCTTTAATGTCAGGAGTAAGATAAGGCTGCCCACTCTCTTGACTTTTATTCAACATAATACTGAAAGTTTTAGCAAGAGCAATCAAGTAAGAAAAAGAAATAAACATTCAATTCAAGAAAGAAGAAGTAAAGGTATTGCTTTTTGCTGATGACATAATCCTATACATAGAAAATTCCAAAGACTCCCCTGAAAAACTGTTAGAAACAATAAACAAATACAGTAAAGTCAGGGGATACAAATCAATATACAAAACCTATAGATTTCCTATACACCGACAATGAAACTTTAGAAAGTAAGCTGAGAAAACAATTTCTCTCTCAATTGCAACAACAAAAAATTAAAATACCTAGGAATATACTTAACAACAAATGTAAAGACCTATATATTGAAAACTACAAAGGAATTTAATGATTGTATATTAGCATATTGTCAGATGTTTTAATTGCTTTAATTTTTAACTATTATAAATTATGTGCTGAATATCTTTTACATAAATCTTTGATCAAATATCTTCTGATTTTATAGGATAGAGCCCTAGAATTTTTTGAGAAATCTGTTAAGAAATTTGTCACACATTATCAGTTTTTCTCCATAAAGTTTATGTTAATATTTATTCTCATCAGAAAATGTAAATGCATTTATTAAATCACATATTTGTCAGCAATAGATATTTTTAAATATTTCTGTCAATAAAGTTGGTATCTAAAAAAGATGCCTGTATACTCCAATGTTTACTGGGACATTATTCATAGTAGCCAAGATATGGAAAAAACGTAATGTCCTTTGACAAATGACTAATAAAATGTGGTGTACAATGGAATATTTTTCAGCCATTTATAAAAAATAAATCCTGCCATCTATGACAATATGGATGAATCTGGAAGGTATTATCCTAAGCAAAATAAGAGAGAAAGAGAAATCTCACTTATATGTAAAAATTTTTAAGACAGTTTTATAGAATACTGGTTGCCAGAAGCTGGGGTGAGGAGAAAATGGAGAGCTATAAGTCAAAGGGTTCAAGCTTTGTTGACTATAGTTAATATTATGCTAAAAATAGATAAATGTTCTTACCACACACAAAGGAAGTGTTAACTATGTGAGCTAATGGATGTATTGATTATCTTGATTTTGGTAATCATTTCACATTGTGTATGCATATTAAATCATTATGTTAAACTCTTTAAATATACTGAATTATATTTTTTTAATTATTCTTCAATAAAGTTGGGGAAAATATTTCTATCATTCTTTGTATGTACTGTATACATACAATGGGCCAGACCCTTCAAGAAATGCACCCTAATTAAAGAGACAAAATCACGAATGAAACAATTGACAAACAAGTCTATAGATTAAATGTATTCAGGTAAAATATAATGCATTAAGTTAGGCAAAATGAGCTCTGCCAAGAAAAGATGAGGCAACTTGCTAAGAAGGGACAAAAACTTAAGTTATAGCAAACAGTTATGTTGTTCAGCTTAGAAGACCTAATTTCTTAAAATATCTTCAGATATTAAAATGTCTTTCTGGTACATAATATTTTATATGTCATATACAGATGAGCACAGACATACAGCTTCCAAAAGTTGGCCAGCTATTGAGTGGAGTTCAAGCAACTTGAATCAACGTTTTGTGCAAACCAAGGAAAAGTATATTAGCAGCTTGGGCTGGATCTAAATCTTGTGATGAGTCTGTGCATAGCAAATTCAATTATGACCCGGTGGAAACCTTTCTGCTCCACAGAGGCAACCTTTTAACAGTGTCATGAGGGCTTAATGAAAATTTTTTAGTAAAAGGCACTATGATTTTTGTAAGGTGTCTAAAATCAGAAATAACACTTAACTTGGAAATAATGCAGCCATATTTGTATCTCATATTTTAATGTACCATAGACACTGAACTACAAAATATTAGTGTAAGTTGAAGAAAGTCATGAAGCCTATCAGCAAGCCTATCAAGTATAGAGATAGACATGTGGCCAAAATTGTTAACAAAACAAAACAAATAAACAAACAAACAAAACAAAACAAAAAAACAGGAAAACTGAATTGAACAGAAGGAATTTAAAACTGCCAAAATACAAAATTAAGTTTTCTTGTTCTCTCATTTTGCAGTTGATTTATCCCATTAATATCCTTTGACTTTTGGTTCACCATCAATTTTACTGTTAGAATTATACTTGTTCTTTTAATATGCTCTTGGTTCTGTGTGTGCATGCATGTGCGGGTGTGTGTGTGTGTGTGTGACCCTCATAGGTGACCTACAGAGCAAAGAAAGAAAAAACCCCCCACTATAATCAATATCCAAACAAGTCTTGGTGAGGATTTAGAGAAAAGCAAACCTTTGTGCACTGTTGGTGGGAATGCAGATTAGTGCAGTCTTATGGAAAACAGTATAGGGTTTCCTCAAAAAATTAAAAATTGAACTTTCTTATGACCCAGCAATTCAGCTTCTGGGTATATATCCAGAGAAACCCAAAACCCTGTTTTAAAAAAGTACATGCACCACTACGTTCATTGCAGCGTTATTTACAATAGCTAAGACTTATAAGCAGCCCAAGTGCACATCAGAATGTGAGTCAATAAAAATGCTGTAATATTTTTACACAGAGAAATACCACTCAGCCAAATAAAGACAAAAATATTACCTTTTGAGACAGTATGAATGGAACCAGCACATGCCAAAACAAGTATCATTAAGATTTTTTTGAAATAAATTGGCATCTTTAATTTTTAAAATAGCCAGTTATGAAAATTATGTATGTGGCTTCACAGGATAAACTCATACACACACACACACACACACACACACACAAACACACACACCTCATAAATCCACACTCCAAATAATGTGATCGCTCTTTTAAAAAAAATTGATTATTTTGCTCATCTTGATATTAGGAAATATGTTCTTAACAGGAATTATTATTTTTGACATGTGAGTAATATAAGCTTTATTTTACAAACTATCCACTAATGCACCCATCTATCCACTTGTTCATTCATTCATTTATTTATTCAACAACCATCATTTGAATGCTTAAATGTAAAATATTTTATGAATACTACAGAGATGTTTCCTGTAGGAAATTTATAATTTACTGAAAAAATAAGATATAATAATAAGTAAGAATAATACACAATAAAATATGGCATTTTTAATGTTCTCTAGAAGCAGTCAGAGTGGAACACCTGTTTGCCATTTCAACTGCTAGCTCATTTCTGCATGCATCCTGTCCTGTGCCCAGTTGTACAACTCAAACTCATTCACAATGATACTGCTAATTTTCCTGTTGTAGGTAGAGTGTAGAGCATTTACCTAGCAGCTGTGGCTGACACAATGCTGTGAAAATACTCCAGCTCCCAAAACCCTCCTGGGCACATGCAGGCAGGAAGCTTGCCCACTATAAGAAAGTGACACAGCACCAACCACGCAGCTCCCTGATCTTTTCAGCCATTGCTTTCCGTTCAGGACAGTTTTGGAAGGATAAAGACAGATTCTGTCTCAGGGGATGGCTTTCCCATGTAGTTTATATTGACAGCTGGATGAATGATGAAGAATTCTGCTTTAATCATAAAGAGATGACACCCCCTCTTGTTCTTCCGTGAAGCTTCCAATAACGTGGAATGTAAATCAGACTTTTGATATTATAGACCATTAAAATGAGTGAAAAAAATAAGGGATTCTTGGATAAAGCACAAAATTAGTGAATTAAGGTCTACAGAAGGCCTTGTGGAACTTGTATCTAAGAAGTCATAAACTTCTCATCCATAATGAGAAAGATGCAGAATTCCAAAGGAAATCCAATAGCAAAATTTGTCTCAGTAATGTTTTGAGAAATGATTAAAACACACACACACACACACACACACACACACACACACACACACACACTATGTATCTGTGGAATAACCAAAATTTCTAGAGCAAACCTCTATTTATTTAATTTTTTTACTCTATTTTACCATCTAGTATTCATAACCCAGAGAGAAAATGGAAGATCAGAAAGTCAGAGAGACTAAAATTGTTTAACTGGAGAATCTTGTGTGCAATGGAAGTTTTAAAAGCCTGAGTCCTTATTGGAAGCACAGTCTGTGTCTCTTTATAGCAACACAGCTCCACTTGAGACAGCTTTCTTTATAAATCATCTTGGCAAATAAATTTAACCCAAACAAATACATTTGCTTGTTATTCTTTTAAACAGATTGTTGGTGTACTTCGGCATTCTGGAATAGTAGCCCTCAATATTTTTTCTTTTGTTATCCACAAGTTTTGGCTTTCTTCTCTTTTATCCCTTTTAGTTAACTTACAGCTGACAGACCTAGCTTATTTTTCCTTTCTATAATCATTCACCTTTACTAAGAAGTTGTTCAAATGCCTTCTAACAACTTTAAAGTTAGAGCTACTAACTCTCATAAATATTACTGGGGCTGTGAATGTATTTCAGGGATACAATTTTAACCCAAGGGAACATGAAAGAATGTGGACAAGGACCCCCAGTGGTGAGGACAAAAAGTACACAGAGACATTACTCGAGGGACCAGGTTTAGTGACACAGATCTGCTTTATTCAGGAAGTAGGCTAGCTTATATACACAGGTTCAGCCTATGGAGTGTTACAGCATGTTCTTCAAAGCCAATGGCTGAAAAGATTAAGAAGCTGCATGGTTGGCACTGAGTCACTTTTTTATAGCAGATGAGCTCCTTCCCTGTGTGTACCCAGGAAGGTTTCGGGAGCTGGAGTATTCTCACAGCATTGCATCAGCCATAGCTGCTAGGTAAATGCTCTGCACTCTACCTACATCTCCCACTTCTCTTTTAATTAGAGCCAATTGAACTTAATGAATGACTGCTTGCTGTTGTTGTCTCTACAGGCAGGATAATGTCAGGGTGGGGAAAAGTAGCCCAAATGTAGAGGTCCACCTACATCTGGAAGATAGCAGTTACTATAGCACACACTAGCAGGAACAGAGTACCAGGGCCTGGTGGCCCGTCAGGGGCCATTCTCTGGGCCTGCCTCACCAAAGCCTTCCCATCCCCGCAGGTGATGGGGCATGCACGCTGGCCACTAGGTCTTCTTCTGGAGCACTGGGGACCTCCTCCCCTCAGGCATAGTCTGTGTGGAGGAGGCCAGGGATGTGGCTTTGGATGAGTAAAGGCTGAACCACTTAGTGGGTGCCCAAGAAACCCTGTCAAGCAGGTTCCAGGGTTCCTGGGATCCAAGTTGGCTAAAAAACATAAACATAACCTCTCCCTTGAGTTAGAAGAGGGTATAATCCTTGCCACTGTACCGTGCCTGGGTCCTTCCAGCATCATTTTAGAGAGGGAGTGGGGAGATAGAGAGTGAGAGATACGGAAAAATAGACAAGACAGACAGACAGACTGAGGGGTGAAAAGGAAAAAGACACATGGGGGTGTATAGGCTGGCTCATAGATCTGCAGCTGGAACACATGTTGGAGTTAAATCTGGGGTAGAAAATGACATATGAGAGGCTGGGGTGGGGCATTGAGCCCCGTAAAGAAATGCAGAAGTGGTGGCCTCCGCTTTTTTGGGCAGTGGAGCTGATGGCTCAGTTAGAAATTTGGTTGGTTTTGTTTCTGCCCACTCAGCCGTGATTTTGTCAAACTCAGAAGCTAAACTACTTTCCTCCTTAGTGGAAGAGGGAGAATAGGAAGATAGGGGCTCCCCAGAGAGAGAGTAGCCTGTAATATTTTGGCACTGGCAGAGGGTGCCCAGCAGGAGCACTGGTCAGGCAGGCATGTATCGCCAGCAGGGCAGAAATGAGGCCAAGAGGGAAGTTTGTTATTCATTTTCTTCAGCTGAACGGATGCACCGGAAAGCTTGGGCTCAAGTATTGGGGTCCCAAAGAGGTGTGTCCCGAAGCCAAGGGTTAAAACCTGAGAGGATTTCCCAGTAGGTACAAAGATCCTTTTCACTAACTTTAACTTGCCTACTCTGCAATAGGGCATAGAGGGCTCAAGCTTGTAAGGCTCGGGAGGTAGGGACAAGTTTTCCCATTGCAGAGGGTCACTCACCCGTCCCTTGGATGCCAGTTAGGTCCCTGTTTGAGGCACCAAAATGGGGACAAGGCTCATCGGGTGTGAGGATTACGAAGACGCAGAGACCCGACTCCGGAAACCAGGTTCAGTGACGCAGATCCGCTTTATTCAGGAAGTAGGCTAGCTTATATACAGGTTCAGCCTATAGGGTGTTACAGTGTGTTTTTCAAAGCCAATGGCTGAAAATATCAGAAAGCTCCGTAGTTGGTGCTGAGTCACTTTCTTATAGTGGGCAAGCTCCCTGCCTGGGTGTGCCCAGGAGGGTTTCAGGAGCTGGAGTATTTTCACAAGATTGCATTAGCCACAGCTGCTAGATAAATGCTCTGCGCTCTACCTACGAAAGGAAAATTGCCAGAATCATTGTGAATGAGTTTGAGTTGTACAACTAAGCACAGGACAGAATGCACACAGAAAACGAGCTAGCAATTGAAAGGGCAAACAGGTGTTCCACTCTGACTGCTTCTAGAGAACATTAAAAATGCCATATTTTATTGTGTATTATTCTTTTTTTTTAAATAATTTTATTTTTTTAATGGGGTGACATCAATAAATCAGGATACATATATTCAAAGATAACAAGTCCAGGTTATCTTGTCGTTCAATTATGTTGCATACCCACCACCCAAAGTCAGATTGTCCTCTGTCACCTTCTATCTTGTTTTCTTTGTGCCCCTCCCCACCCCCTTTCCCTCTCCCATTCCCCCCTCCCCCCCATAACCACCACACTCTTATCAATGTCTCTTAGTTTCACTATTATGTCCCACCTACGTATGGAATAATACAGTTCCTGTTTTTTTCTGATTTACTTATTTCTCTTTGTATCATGTTATCAAGATCCCACCATTTTGCTGTAAATGTTCTGATGTCATCATTTCTTATGGCTGAGTAGTATTCCATAGTGTATATGTGCCACATCTTCTTTATTCAGTCATCTATTGATGGGCCTTTTGGTTGTTTCCATATCCTGGCCACTGTGAACAAAGCTGCAATAAACATGGGGCTGCATGTGTCTTTACGTATCAATGTTTATGAGTTTTTGGGATATATACCCAGTAGAGGGATTCCTGGGTCATAAGGTAGTTCTATTTTCAGTTTTTTGAGGAACCACCATACTTTCTTCCATAATGGTTGTACTACTTTACATTCCCACCAACAGTGTATGAGGGTTCCTTTTTCTCCACAGCCTCTCCAACATTTGCTATTACCTGTCTTGCTAATAATAGCTAATCGAACAGGTGTGAGGTGGTATCTCATTGCCGTTTTGATTTGCATTTCTCTAATAGCTAAAGAAGATGAGCATCTTTTCATATATCTGTTGGCCATTTGTATTTCTTCCTGGGACAAGTGTCTATTCATATCCTCTTCCCATTTTTTTATTGGATTGTTTGTTTGTTTGTTGTTGAGTTTTATGAGTTCTTTGTATATTTTGGATATTAGGCCCTTATCTGAGCTGTTGTTTGAAAATATCATTTCCCATTTAGTTGGCTGTCTGTTTATTTTGTTATCAGTTTCTCTTGCTGAGCAAAAACTTCTTAGTCTGATGTAGTCCCATTCATTAATTTTTGCCTTCACTTCTCTTGCCTTTGGAGTCAAATTTATAAAATGCTCTTTAAAACCCAGGTCCATGAGTTGAGTACCTATGTCTTCTTCTACGTACTTAATTGTTTCAGGTCTTATGTTTAGATCTTTGATCCATTTTGAGTTAATTTTTGTACAGGGGGAGAGACTGTAGTCCAGTTTCATTCTTTTGCATGTGGCTTTCCAGTTTTCCCAGCACCATTTATTGAAGAGGCTTTCTTTTCTCCATTGTGTGTTGTTGGCCCCTTTATCAAAAATTATTTGACTATATATATGTGGTTTTATTTCTGGACTTTCTATTCTGTTCCATTGGTCTGAGTGTCTATTTTTCTGCTAATACCATGCTGTTTTGATTGTCGTGGCCCTATAATATAGTTTGAAGTCAGGTATTGTAATGCCCCAGCTTCATTCTTTTACTTTAGGATTGCTTTGGCTATTTGGGGTTTTTTATATTTCCATATAAATCTTATGATTTTTTGCTCTATTTCTTTAAAAAACGTCATTGGAAGTTTGATGGGAATTGCATTAAATTTGTATATTGCTTTGGGTAATATAGCCATCTTGATTATATTTATTCTTCCTAGCCAAGAATAAGGTATATTCTTCCATCTCATTATATCTTTTTCGATTTCCCTTAACAATGGTTTATAGTTTTCATTATATAAGTCCTTTACATTCTTTGTTATGTTTATTCCTAAGTATTTTATTTTTTTTGTTGCAATCGTGAAGGGGATTATTCTTTTGAGTTCCTTCTCAGTTGTTAATTGTTGGCATATAGAAAGGCTATTGACTTCTGTATGTTAATTTTGTATCCTGCGACCTTACTGTATTGGCTTATTGTTTCTAGTAGTCTTTTTGTGGATTCTTTGGGGTTTTTGATGTATAGGATCATATTATCTGCAAAAAGTGATACCTTTACTTCTTCTTTTCTGATATGGATGCCTTTTATTTCTTTGTCTTGTCTGATTGCTCTGGCTAGAACCTCTAGTACCACGTTAAATAAGAGTGGAGAGAGTGGACAACCCTGTCTTGTTCCTGATTTAAGGGGGAAAGCCTTCAGTTTAGTGCCATTTAATATGATGTTAGCTGATGGTTTATCATATATGGCCTGTATCATGTTGAAATATTTTCCTTCTATACCCATATTGTTGAGTCTTAAACATAAAATTGTGTTGTATTTTATCAAAAGCCTTTTCTGCGTCTATTGATAAGATCATGTGGTTTTTGTTCTTTGTTTTGTTGATATGGTGTATAACGTTAACCGTTTTGCGTATGTTGAACCATCCTTGAGATTCTGGGATGAATCCCACTTGATCATGATGTATTATTTTTTTAATATGTTGTATTCAATTTGCCAGTATGTTGTTTAGTATTTTAGCATCTGTATTCATTAGAGATATTGGTCTGTAGTTTTTTTTTTTTTTTTGTGCCATCCTTGCCTGGTTTTGGTATGAGGGTTATGTTGGCCTCATAAAATGTGTTTGGAAGTATTGCTTCTTCTTCAATTTTTTGGAAGACTTTGAGTAGAATAGGAACCAAGTCTTCTTTGAATGTTTGATAAAATTCGCTGGTATAGCCGTCAGGACCTGGACTTTTATTTTTGGGGAGCTTTTTAATGGTTTTTTCTATTTCTTCTCTACTGATAGGTCTGTTTAGGCTTTCTGCTTCTTCATGACTCAGTCTAGGAAGGTTGTATGGTTCTAGGAATTTATCCATTTCTTCTAGGTTGTTGAATTTAGTGGCATAAAATTTTTCATAGTATTCTACAATAATATTTTGTATATCTACGGTGTCCGTGGTGATTTCTCTTCTTTCATTTTGGATTTTGTTTATATGAGTTCTTTCTCTTTTTTCCTTGGTAATTCTAGCCAAGGGTTTGTTAATTTTGTTGATCTTTTCAAAGAACCAGCTCCTTCTTCTATTAATTTTTTCTATAGTTTTTCTGTTCTCTATTTCGTTTATTTCTGCTCTGATTTTTATTATCTCCTTTCTTCGGCGGGTTTTGGGTTGTCTTTGTTCTTCTTTTTCTAGTTCCTTAAGGTGTGAAGTTAAGTGGTTCACTTGGGCTCTCTCTTGTTTGTTCATATATGCCTGAAGTGAGATGAACTTCCCTCTTATCACTGCTTTTGCTGAATCCCATAGATTCTGATATGTCGTATTGTCATTTTCATTAGTCTGTATATATCTTTTGATCTCTGCACTTATTTCTTCTTTGACCCATTCATTTTTTAAAAGTATGTTGTTTAGTTTCCACATTTTTGTGGGATTTTTTTCCTCTTTTTTGCAGTTGAATTCTAGTTTCAAGGCTTTATGATCAGAAAATATGCTTGGTACAACTTCAATTTTTCTGAATTTGCTGATGTTGTTTTTGTGGCCCAACATATGGTCAATTCTTGAGAATGATCCATGTACACTGGAGAAAAATGTATACTCAGTCACTTTGGGATGAAATGTCCTGTAGATGTCTATCATATTCAGGTGCTCTAGTATTTTGTTTAAGGCCACTATGTCTTTATTGATTCTCTGTTTGGATGACCGATCTAGAGCCGTCAGCGGTGTATTGAGGTCTCCAATTATGATTGTGTTTTTGTCAGTTTTTGTTTTATGATCAATAAGTAGCTGTCTTATATATTTTGGTGCTCCTTGGTTTGGTGCATATATATTAAGAATTGTTATGTCTTCTTGATTCAGTGTCCCCTTAGCCATTATGAAATGGCCATTTTTGTCTCTGAGTACTTTTCCTGTCTTGTAGTCAGTGTTATCCGATATGAGTATTGCTACACCTGCTTTTTTTTTGGATGTTATTTGCTTGGAGTATTGTTTTCCAGCCTTTCACTTTGAATTTGTTTTTATCCTTGTTACTTAGATGAGTTTCCTTTAGGCAGCATACAGTTGGATTTTCTTTTTTAATCCATTCTGCTACTCTGTGCCTTTTTATTGGTGAGTTTAATCCGTTTACATTTAGTGTAATTATTGATACTTGTGAGTTCCCTATTGCCATTTTATATCTTGCTTTCTGTTAGTTTTGTGTCTTGTTTGATCCTTCTCTTTCGTTTTTCTATCTTTTGTTTTATTTGGTTGTATTCCATACATCTTTCCTCTGTTGCTATCTTTTTTATCTCATGTGCTTCTGTGGTGGTTTTTTCAATGGTGGTTACCTTTGAGTAATGAAAAGGGTCCCTACCCTGTTCATTGTAGCAAACTATTTTGTGAGTACTTTTGCACTCCATCATCCTTTGCTACTGTTAATCTCCATCTTCTCCCCCTCTTTCTTTTTGTTGTTGTCACAGTTTAAATTTGGTTTTATTGTGTTCTGCTTGGAGCTTTTACTTGTGGCTCTGTTTTTTTTTTGTTGTTCTTTGTATCTTATTGGAGAACACCCTTTAGTAATTCCTGGAGTGGGGGTTTTCTGATGATAAATTCCCTCATCTTTTCTGTATCTGTGAATGTTTTTATTTCTCCTTCATATTTGAAGGATAGCTTTGATGGGTATAGTATTTATGTCTGAAAGTTCCTCTCTTTCAGGACTTTAAATATTGGGGTCCACTCTCTTCTAGCTTGTAGAGTTTCTGCTGAGAAATCTGATGATAATCTAATGGGCCTTCCTTTATATGTTGTATTCTTCTTTTCCCTGGCTGCCTTGAGAATTTTTTCTTTGCTGTTGGTTTGTGTCAATTTCATTATGATATGCCTTGGAGTAGGTTTGTTGGGGTTAAGAAAACTCGGAATTCTGTTTGCTTCTTGAACTTGAGGCTTTAGTTCTTTCCACAGGCTTGGGAAGTTCTCATCTATTATTTGTTTGAGTATGTTCTCCATTCCATTTTCTCTCTCTTCTCCCTCTGATATACCTATTATTCTTATGTTATTCTTTTTGATGGAGTCAGATAATTCTTGTAGGGCTATCTCATTTTTTTTAAATTTTTGAGTCTCTTTCTTCTTCTCTCCGTTGTGCCTCAAGGTGCTTGTGTTCTATTTCACTAATCCTCTCTTTTATCTGACCTGTTCTATTAGCTAAGCTTGTTACTTCGTTTTTCAGCTTGTGAATTGAGTTTTTCATCTCTGTTTGATTTGTTTTTATAGTTTCAATTTCCTTGGACATATATTCTTTGTGTTCATTGAGTTGTTTTCTGAGCTCCCTAAATTGCCTTTCTGTGTTTTCTTGTATATCTTGGAGGATTTTTAGGATTTCTATCTTGAATTCTCTGTCATTTAGCTCAAAGGTTTCCAATATATTAAATTTTTTCTCCATAGATTTTTCCTCATCTAGCTGTGTTACCTCTCTTTCTTTTGTATCCATGATATTTGATTTTCTCTTCCTTAATGGCATCTGAGGGTGGTTTTGTTGATAGTATTAATGAGATTTAATAAAGGATAAAAAGTTAAAAAAATAAAAAAATAATAAAAAAATAAAAAATCGAGAAGAGTTGTTTTTTTAAAAAAATTAATAATGAAATAAAGAAAAATAAAATAAAATAAAAATTTTAAAAAAAGGAAATTATTTCCCCCCTCCTTTTTTCCTCTCCTCTTCTCTCCCCTCTTTCTTGAGAAAATCTTGTGGTGAACTGTGAATTATAACAAACAATGCCTGTGATGGAGGGCATGAATTGAGGAAAAGTAATAAAGGGGAAAAAAAAAAAAAAAAAGAAAAAAGAAAAAAAACAAAAACAAAAAAAAAGAGCATATGGATCCATAAAAAGCAAATAAGGAAAAAATTTGGGTCAAGAATAAAATGATTTGCTTTTAGGTGTTGGTTGTCTAAGAGTTATGATGAGAGGAATAAGAGGAAAATGGAAAAATGAGGGGACAAATTAAAAAATTACTATTGTATTTAGTGGAACAAGAATATGGAGAGCCAGGGATGGGAGCACTGCTAGTGATTTAAAAAGGTGAAGTAAAAAACCCCCAAAATGCCACAAACATAAGTTTGAGTCCCAGATAAGATAATTTGTTTATTATTGAGGTTTGAATGAGAGGAGATGTAAAGGAGAAAGGAAGAAACTAATATAGAGGTAGAAAAGAAAGAGAGAGAGAGAAAAAAAGAGGGAACCACTAAAAGAAGGAAAAAGAAAGGAGAGAGAGAGAGAGAGTTAAGGGTTTTGGAGTGCAACCCTCATAGAGAGAAAGGAAGAGAAGAGAAAAGATAATGGGAGATATAACACTTACGAGTAGTGTAGTTCAAGGAGAGGAGAGAGTAAGACTGGCAGAGAGTTAATTGGCCAAATTGGAGGAGGAAAAAAAGTATCAAGAATGAAGATAAGAGAAACGAACAAATATAATAAAATGGGATAGGTTATAAAGTCTGCAGATTATTCTTGATTTTGAGAGGTTATCTTCTTGCTTTTTCTTTTCTCTCCCTCTTCCTGGTCGGTGACTCTGTACCCCGGGTTCTGCCCCTTTGGCACGCTCAGGTAGAGGTTTGCAGTTGATAAGTCTCTATGGCAATGTCATGTATTGTGCTTTAGTCTCGTTGGCAGTTGAGGCTCATTAGCATTTATAGGCTCCAACAGTGAGAGAGTCCGTGTTCCTGGAGCCTTTCTCCTAGTCTTTCCTTCCTCAATTAGTAGCCTGATAATCCAGCTATGGGGTTGCTGCTGCCTCTGCCTGGATAGTAAGAGGCTCAAAGAGCTGGCAACTCCCCACTCTATTTCCACTCAGCACAGGGCTCTGGGTAAGGCTCAGTCAGTCAGAGCTGCTAGCACAATCAGGTGGGCTTTCCGCCCACTCAAATACCTCTGGCTCTGCCACTCTGTCCGGTAACACAGGCGGGCGCCCACTTCCGGGGCGCTTGGAGGAAACTCTCACTCACTGTCTGTGCGTGCAGACCAAGATATCCAACCAGCAGTCTCACGCTCTGAGTGAAACCCCCAACCGCAGGGAAAAGTTGCAGCGTTGGAATTGAGTCTCGCTCCGTCCCCGTGCGTGGCTTTTGCAAGGTGCTGGGTCGGCCCGAGATTCCGCTTTGGCCCACACAAAGGCCCCTGACTCTGCCCCTCTGTGCAATAACACAGGTTCGCACTGCCGAGGCACTCGGAGGAATCTCTCATTCACTATCTGCGCGCGCAGACCAGGATATGAGGCCGGCCGCTTTTCCCTCTGAGTGAAACCCCCTCCAGCTCGGAAAATCTCCACCGTTGGAATTAGTTCTCACTTTCTCCCGTGCGTGGCTTTCCCAGGGCGCTGGGGCTGCCCAGAGACTCTGCCCTCGGCCCACAGAAAGGCCTCTGACCCTGCTTCTCCGTGGGGCAACACGGGCACCCACTCCCAGGGCCTAGGAAGAAATCTCTCGCCCACTAACTGCACTCGCTGACCAGGAGACCGGGTAAAATGGCCGCTCCACTTGTCTTTCTTTGTTTGGTTTTGGCGTGAGTGTTAGCTTGTATTGCCCAGGTTGCCCCAGGATCAGTTTTTCCTCGGCTTGGATCTCCGTGCCACAGCCTGGTTCGGCCGTTTGTGCAGCGGCCTGGATCTATTCACCCCCTTTGCCCGCCTCAGTTTCTATATTCACAGTTACCAGAGAAAGCCGCCCTGTTTAGGTTAGTGAGGAAGGTGGAGCATTTCTTACTCCCTATTTCCTTCGGGGTTTGGTTATATATTTAGCCAATTTTTCACTCAACCATACCTTTGGGTGTATTGCGAAGCATCTGGAGGCTCCAAGTATAGGTTTTTCTGTTTCTGGTTGAAGATCTTGTTGAGTTTTGAGGGAGATTTATCGGTATCGCTTCCTACCCCGCCATTACTCTGACGTCATCTCCCCATGTATTATTCTTACTTATTATTAGATCTTACTTTTTCAGTAAATTATAAATTTCCTACAGGAAACATCTCTGTAGTATTCATGAAATATTTGACATTTAAGCATTTTAACAATGGTTGTTGAATAAATAATTAAGTAAATAGATGAACAAATGGATAGATGGGTGCATTAGTGAATAGTTTGTAAAATAAAGCTTATATTACTCACATGTCAAAAATAATAATCCCTGTTAAGAACACATTTTCTAATATCAAGATGAGCAAAATAATCATTTTTTTTTTAAAAAAGAGCTATCATATTATTTGGAGTGTGGATGTATGAGGTGTATGTGTGTGTGTGTGTGTGTGTGTGTGTGTGAGAGAGAGAGAGAGAGTTTATCCTGTGAAGCCACATACATAATTTTCATAACTGGCTATTTTAAAAATTAAAGATGCCAATGTATTTCAAAAAAGTCTTGATGCTAGTTGTCTTGGCATGTGCTGGAGACTTCAGAGAACATTTTTAAGGAAATATTGCCTGTAAAAACTAGTGAGGAAAAATTATGATAGAAGAAAAAGAAAAATACATATTTTAAAATGGGGTTAAAAAGAATCTATAATATCCATCTTAAAAATTGTATTCAGCCTGCCCTGGCTGTTTAGCTCAGCCTCGTGTGTAGAGCCTCAGCCTGGTGTGTGAAAATCCTGGGTTCGGTTTCCAGCCAGGTCAAACAATAGAAGGACCCATTTGCTTTTCCACTCTTCCTCGTCTTTTTTCTTTCTATCTCTCTCTTACCCTCCTGCTGCCAAGGCACCATTGGAGCAAAATTGGCCCAAACACTGAGAATGTCTCTGTGGTCTCTTCCTCAGGTGTTGGAATGGCTTTGGCTGCAATGAAGAAAATACCTCAAATGGGCAGAGCATTCCCCTCTAGTGGGCTTGCCGGGTGGATCCCAGTTGGGCATATATGAAAGTTGTCTCTCTGCCTCCCCGCTTCTCACATCAGAAAAAAATACAAAAAAAATTATACTTAGCCTGACCAGGCTGTGTCATAGTGGATAGATAATTGAACTGAAAAATAGAGGATCCATGTTTAAAACCCTGAGGTCACTGACTTGAGCATGGGCTCATCTGGCTTGAGTGTGGCTCACCAGTTTGAGCGTGAGGTTGCTGGCTTGAGCATGGGATCATAGACATGATGCCATAGCCTCTGGCTTGAGCCCAAAGGTTGCTGATTTGAAGCCCAAGGTCACTGGCTTGAGGCCAATGTAGCTGGCTGGAGCAAGGGGTCACTTGCCCTGCTGTAGCCCCCAATGAAGGCACATATGAGAAAGCAGTCAATAAGCAACTAAGGTGCTGCACCAAAGAATTGATGCTTCTCATCTCTCCCCCTTCCGGTCTCTCTGTCCCTATCTCTCTCTCTCTCTCTCTGTCACAAAAAATATACACAAAATTATGTAACTTATTGCTCAAAACATTTATATAAGAGAAAGAGGAGGCATAAAGACTTTGTGGTGAAGAAGTTATGAATTTAGAGTTGTGGAATCAGGCTCAGCCATCTAAGTATCTAGCGAGAATAATATTTTAACAGAGTGCCGGAGTGTTTCTTTTTTTTAACAGAGACAGAGAGAGAGAGAGTCAGAGAGGGATAGATAGGGACAGACAGACAGGAATGGAGAGATGAGAAGCATCAATCATTAGTTTTTTATTGCACATTGCAACACCTTAGTTGTTCATTGATTGCTTTCTCATATGTGCCTTGACTGTGGGCCTTCAGCAGACCAAAAAACCCCTTGCTCGAGCCAGCAACCTTGGGTCCAACCTGGTATGCTTTTGCTCAAACTAGATGAGCCCACGCTTAAGCTGGTGACTTCAGGGTCTTGAACCCGGGTCCTCGGCATCCCAGTCCGACACTCTATCCACTGCGTCATCGCCTGGTCAGGCTGGAGTGTTTCTTCTGTTTTATTATTTCTGTTATACTTCTATCAAGCTGGCCAGCTTAGCTTCTTGGTATGCCATGGTTCTCTGTAAACTTACACAGAGTTAAGCAGTGGTAGGATTCAAATAATTTAACAACTGGATCTCTGCCCTAATGTCTGTTTTAAGTATAAAAAAATATATAGTAAAGGTAGTTTGTTACTTCATGCATTTAATACTTAAATAAGAACAATAAAAGAGGTACACAAAACTAGATTATGTTAATAAGAATTTTAAAATATTAATAAAATATAAAATAATATCTAAAAAAACAATAAAAATATTATTTAGGATATTTCCATATTGCTTCTAGATTGACATCCTCACTTGCAATTTTTTTTACCTATGGAAGAGGAGCTTAGAATACACTGTTGCACAGATGAATGTTAAAAAAGAGTAAAGAATGTAAATTTGGGATTTCCACATTTGTTGGCTGCCCTGATGCCTACCTTAGAGAGAACTGTGTCCACAAGTATTATTCTAACAACCAGTTCAGTGAATTTAACAAAAAGTTAGGTGTCAGTTTGGCCAAATCGGTCTGAACTGGCTAAATTTCTCCACTGGTGATAAGCAGCTCTGAATACTACATAAGAACTATGCATATTTCAGCTTCTGCCCCAGATGGAAAGTATTTCACAGAGAATTTAAGGTAACTCTGATTAACATGTTAAAAATTTTAATTAAAGGTGTAAAAACATCCAAGACCAGAAGGGTAGCTGCACCAGAGATGATAAAAAGAAATGAGACAGTCAGTAACAAAGGTAAAGAATGGCTTCTATTTCTTATTAGTAAATTGACACAGCCAAAAAAAGAGTAGACATGAAGAAATACCAATAATAATTACCCAAACCAAATCTGAACATGAAAAGTAATAGAGATTTCTTAAAAAAAGAACATCTAAGATCTGTGGAACAATCTTCCAGAGGACAAGAAAAAGTAAAAGAACCAGAAGAATTTAGTTGAACAAATATGGGCCAACAGTTTTTAAACTTAACAGACCCAAGAAGTCCAGATGACAGTAAGCAAAATACATACAAATAATAACAACTATGCTTATTATATTCAAACCTCTAAAAAAAATATCATTCAAAAGTGAAGAAAAAATAAATACATTTCAGACAAAAAATGTAGAAATTTATTATTAACACACATACTCCAAAAAATGTTTGAAATTCTACAGGAAAGTGTAATATATCAGATTTGGAAAACTGGGTCTTCCAAAAAGATAAAGGAATAAAGGAAATGGAATAAATGACAGTAAAATTAAATTATTTTTATTTTTAATTATTCTGAAGCAATGAATTCTATGTTTATAGCATATGAAAAAATTAAAATTGTGAAGCACAAAGGAGGAAAAGAGCGAATTGAGAAATATAGGTGAAATGTGTTTATACTACACATAAAACAATATAGTATCATATGAAAATATTAGTTAAATATATATGTTAGAAAATCTAGGTTAACCATTAAAACAAAATTTTAAAGAGATATAATAGTAAATAGAAAAGATAAACTAGAATTATAAAAAATGATCTAAGCAGAAGAAAAGGAGGGAGCAAAGAACAAATGGAAGAAATGGAAAATAGAAAATGATAGATTCTAATTCCGTCATATCAATAATCACATTAATTGTGAAGGATTTAAAGAAAATTGTTAAAGTACAATAACTTTCAGATTGAATATGAACAAAAGACCTGAATATATTCTATCTATAAGAAATCTAATCCAAATTTAAAGATGTATATATAGATGAAGAAAAAGGAGAAAGATATACTATGCAAATATCATACAAATAAAAGCTGGAGGCCCTAGCCAGTTAGCTAAGTGGTAAAACATCAGCTTTGCATGTGGTTATGCCAGGTTTCAGTTTTGGTCAGGAAACAAAGGAGAAGTGAATATTTGCTTCTCCACCTCTCCTCCTTTTTTTTTTTCTATTTATCTCTCTCCCTCCTGCAGCCAATGCTTGGGAGCAAGTTGGCCATGGGTACTAAAGATTGCTCCATAGCCTTGCCTCAGGTGCTAAAATAGCTTTGGTTGCCAAGTAACAGTGCAACAGCCTCAGATGGCCTTAGCGTGGCACAGTTAGGGGTTTGCCAGGTGAATCAAGGTTAAGGCACATGTGGCAGTCTCTCTCTCTACCTCCCCGCTCTTAACTAAAAAAACCCCCAAAACTGGAGTCATTATATTTATATCAGACCAAGGTAACTTCAAAAAATAATATTGGGACTTTAACGGAAATGGCGCCATGAGCAGCGCGTCCGACAGCTCTCCCCTAAATCACAACAAATTTATCAACTAGAAACAGAAAAATTTATCCTCGGAGCATTCCGGAGTTCCACACAAACTGATAGCGAAAGGACTGTTATCACTTGAATCTGAGAGACGAGGGTGTGGAGGAATCTACCACAGGGACGTTCTTTCAAACCGCGAGGAAGTGCGCCTGTGGTGAGTCAGCCCATATACTTGGGAACCGAGAGCCGCCGCGAGCAGCCGACGCGAGCCGCCACTGCGAGCCGCCGCGAGCCCCCGCGAGCCGCCGCGACCGGCCGCCGCGAACCGCCGCCGCGAGTGGCCGCCACGAGCTGCCGCTGCGAGCTGCCGTGAGCAGCCGCGCGCGCGCCCGGTCCGGTTGAGCACGGCTGATGTTCCCAGCGGCCCGCACACTGCAAGTGGGGGTCGCCGGCCACTGGTGCCCGGAGCGCCCCATTCGCGCGCGTGCCTTGGGCATTCCACGCGCCCAGGGCGCCCTGCTGGCCTGCACACCCAGGGGGCTCCATTATCCTGCGCCTGGTGCGGTCCAGCCACCAGTGGCGGGGCGAGCGGGAGAGGCTTGGGAGATTCTCTCCGTGGGCGGGGCACCTCACCCAGCCATTCAAGCTAACAATCAAGCGTTGGGGGAGGGGCGCACGCAGGCAGCCTAAAATACCTTAGGAAGCACAGCTGCATCCCAATCACTGAAATTAGCTTAACCCATGAAATCTGCGCACCCTCGGTTCTATTTGATAAGATCTCTCTCAGTTCAGCGATCCAAAACAAGAGGCGTGATATTTTTTAGTGCCTCTCGCTAAAGGGGCGGGGGCAACTTCTGATTGATAGAGCCTCCATATTCAGGGATAAACGCTAACAAGAGGGACTTGGCAGATAATAAGGTCTATACTACACTAGTCGTAAGCAGAGACTAGTGCCTCTTCTTCCCTGCAAAAACAGGCTACAAAGTGTGGAAAGCCTGGGTTGAGAGGTCCAACTAAATGATAGGCGCTGAACAGTCACCTTGACAACAATTGACTCCCACCCCCGCCTGATTACACTGGAGGCCCTGACTGTCAGAGCCTTTCCCAAAGCCTTGCACTGAGTGGGGATAGAGTGGGGATTTCCCAGCTCTTTGAGCCTCTTACTCCCCAGGCAGAAGCAGTTGCAGCCTTATAGCTGGATCACCAGGCTGCTAATTCAGAAAGGGGGGACTAGGAGAGAGAATCCAGAAAAGCAAACTCTCTCATCGTTGGACCCTGCAAACGCCAACAAGCCTTTACTTCCAGCAAGACTAAAGCCAATTATATGACATTGCCATAGAATCCCATCATCTGCAAATCCCTACCTAAGAGTGACACAGGGGCAGAGCCTGGGGTACAGAGTCACCAACCAGGAAGAGGGAGAGAAAAGAAAAAGGAAGAAGTTAACCTCTCAAAATCAAGAAAAACCCACAGACTTTACAACTTGATCCACTAATTTTTTTTTGTTGTTGTTGTTGTTTGTTTCTTCTATCTTTTAGCCTTTATATCCTCCACCTCGGTCCTTCTATTCTCTGCCCATCTCATGCTTCCCCTTTCTTGAACTACACTACCCATGAGTGTTGCATTTTATTTTTCTTCTTCATCCTCACCCTCCTTTAAGGTTATACTCCAAAACACTTAACTCTCACTCTCTCCTCTTTTGTTTTTTTTTTATGTCTTGCTTTATTTTATTTTTTTCTCTTCCTATTTTATTTCTTCCTTCGTTTTTCTCTTTTTCTTATTTTTTCCTTTCTATTCGTTTTTTCTTTTCTCATTTTACTTTCCTCCCATATAATCCTCAATCACGAACAAATTAGTTAATTTGGGACTCAAGGCTTTTTTTTGGCTTTATTTCTCTTTTTTGCTTTTGTTTTTTTTTTTTTTTCTCTTGTTTGTTTATTTTTGTGGCATTTTGGGTCCTCCCAACCCAAGGTCTCCATTGTATTTAGTCTTCGCTCCACTTAATACAACAGATTTTTACTTATTATTTTTATTTTTTCTTCTTTAATATTCTTTTTTGGTCCTTTTTTCTGGTTCCCTCTTATCCCTCTCATTATATCTCTTAGTTGACTATCACTTACAAGCAAATCATCTTATGCTTTTCTAAGATTTTCTTCCTTTTTTTTTTTTTTTGCATTTAGTAGGCCCCTACTTCCTTTTTTTTCCCCTTAAACTCTTCACCCCAAATCAGGCCCTCCATTATAGGCACGATATTTCCCTGAGGAGGGGAGAGGAGGGAAAGAGAAGAGAGAAAAAAAGGGGGAAATAATAAATTATTACTGGTTTTTTTTTGTGGGGTGTTTTACCTTTTTTCTTTTTTTTTACTTTTTACTCTTTATTAATTCTAATTAGTGCTATCAACAAGACCACCCTCAGATGCCGATAAGAAAGAGGAAATCGAATATTATGGATACAAAAGAAAGAGAGGTAACACAAATAGATGTGGAAAAATCTATGGAGAAAAGACAACATATTGGAAGCCTTGGAGCTAAATGACAGAGAATTTAAAATAGAAATCTTAAAAATACTCAGAGAGATACAAGAAAACACAGAAAGGCAATATAGGGAGATCAGAAAACAACTCAATGAACACAAAGAATATATTACCAAGGAATTGAAACTATAAAAGCAAATCAAACAGAAATGAAAAACTCAATTCATGAGCTGAAAAACGAGGTAACAAGCTTAGCTAACAGAACAGGCCAGATTGAAGATAGGATTAGTGAAATAGAAGACAAACAACTTGAGGCACAACAGAGAGAAGAAGAAAGAGACTCAAAAATAATAAAAAACGAGAAAGCCCTACAGGAATTGTCTGACTCCATCAGAAAGAATAACATAAGAATAATAGGTATATCAGAGGGAGAAGAGAAAGAAAATGGAATGGAGAATATACTCAAACAAATAATAGACGAGAACTTCCCAAGCCTGTGGAAGGAACTAAAGCCTCAAATTCAAGAAGCAAACAGAACACCAAGTTTTCTTAACCCCAACAAACCCACTCCAAGGCACATCATAATAAAGATGGCACAAACCAATGACAAAGAAAAAATTCTCAAGGCAGCCAGGGAAAAGAAGAGTACAACATATAAAGGAAGGCCTATTAGATTATCATCAGATTTCTCAGCAGAAACTCTACAAGCTAGAAGAGAGTGGACCCCAATATTTAAAGCCCTGAAAGAGAGGAACTTTCAGCCAAGAATACTATACCCATCAAAGCTATCCTTCAAGTATGAAGGAGATATAAAAACATTCACAAATACAGAAAAGATGAGAGAATTTATCAACAGAAAGCCCCCACTCCAGGAAATACTAAAGGGGGTTTTCCAACCAGATTCAAAGAACAAAAGAAAACAACACCACAAGTAACAGCTCCACCAAGAACACAATAAAACCAAACTTAAACTGTGACAACAAAGGAAAAAAAGGGGGGAGAGGATGGAGATTAACAGTAGCAAAGGATGATGAAGTGCAGAAATACTTATAAGATAGGGTACTACAATGAATATGGTAGGTACCCTTTTCATTACTTAATGGTAACCACCCTTGAGAAAACCACCACAAAAACACTTGACTTAAAAAAGGTAGCAACAGAGGAAAGAAGTATGGAACACAAACAAACAAAAACAAATGATAGAAAAACAAAAGAGAAGAATCAAACTAGATACAAAACTAACAGAAAGCAATTTATAAAATGGCAGTAGGGAACCCACAAGTGTCAATAATTACACTAAATGTAAATGGATTAAACTTACCAATAAAAAGACACAGAGTAGCAGAATGGATTAAAAAAGAAAATCCAACTATATGCTGCCTACAAGAAACACATCTAAGCAACAAGGATAAAAACAAATTCAAAGTGAAAGGCTGGAAAACAATACTCCAAGCAAACAACACCCAAAAAAAAGCAGGCGTAGCAATACTCATATCTAATAATGCTGACTACAAGACAGAAAAAGTACTCAGAGACAAAAATGGTCATTTCATAATGACTAAGGGGAAGTTGAATCAAGAAGACATAACAATCCTTAATATATATGCACCAAACCAAGGAGCACCAAAATATATAAGACAGCTACTTATTGACCTTAAAACAAAAACTAACAAAAATACAATCATATTGGAGACCTCAATACACCGCTGACGGCTCTAGATCGGTCATCCAAACAGAGAATCAATAAAGATATAGTGGCCTTAAACGAAATACTAGAACACCTGGATATGATAGACATCTACAGGACACTTCATCCCAAAGCGACAGAGTATACATTTTTCTCTAGTGTACATGGAACATTCTCAAGAATTGACCATATGTTGGGCCACAAAGACAATATCAGCAAATTTAGAAAAATTGAAATTGTACCAAGCATATTTTCTGATCATAAAGCCTTGAAACTAGAATTCAACTGCAAAAAAGAGGGGGAAAAACCCACAAAAATGTGGAAACTAAACAACATACTTCTAAAAAATGAATGGGTCAAAGAAGAAATAAGCGCAGAAATCAAAAGATATATACAGACTAATGAAAATGAAAATACAACATATCAGAATCTCTGGGATGCAGCAAAAGCAGTAATAAGAGGAAAGTTCATATCACTTCAGGCCTATATGAACAAACAAGAGAGAGCCCAAGTAAACCACTTAACTTCACACCTTAAGGAACTAGAAAAAGAAGAACAAAGACAACCCAAAGCCAGCCGAAGAAAGGAGATAATAAAAATCAGAGCAGAAATAAATGAAATAGAGAACAGAAAAACTATAGAAAAAATCAATAAAACAAGGAGCTGGTTCTTTGAAAAGATCAATAAAATTGACAAACCCTTGGCAAGACTCACCAAGGAAAAAAGGCACAGGACTCAAATAAATAAAATCCAAAATGAAAGAGGAGAGATCACCACTGACATCATAGATACACAAAGAATTATTGTAGAATACTATGAAAAATTATATGCCACCAAATACAACAATCTAGAAGAAATGGATAAATTCCTAGAACAATACAACCTTCCTAGACTGAGTCATGAAGAAGCAGAAAGCCTAAACAGACCAATCAGCAGGGAGGAAATAGAAAAAACTATTAAAAACCTCCCCAAAAATAAAAGTCCAGGCCCAGACGGTTATACTAGTGAATTCTATCAAACATTCAAAGAAGACTTGGTTCCTATTCTACTCAAAGTCTTCCAAAAAATTGAAGAAGAAGCAATACTTCCAAACACATTTTATGAGGCCAACATAACCCTCATACCAAAACCTGGCAAGGATGGCACAAAGAAAGAAAACTACAGACCAATATCTCTAATGAATACAGATGCTAAAATACTAAACAAAATACTGGCAAACCGAATACAACAACATATTAAAAAAATAATACATCATGATCAAGTGGGATTCATCCCAGAATCTCAAGGATGGTTCAACATACGCAAAACGGTTAACGTAATACACCATATCAACAAAACAAAGAACAAAAACCACATGATCTTATCAATAGATGCAGAAAAGGCTTTTGATAAAATACAACACAATTTTATGTTTAAGACTCTCAACAAAATGGGTATAGAAGGAAAATATCTCAACATGATAAAGGCCATATATGATAAACCATCAGCCAACATCCTATTAAACGGCATAAAACTGAGGACTTTCTACCTTAAATCAGGAACAAGACAGGGTTGTCCACTCTCTCCACTCTTATTCAACGTGGTGCTAGAAGTTCTGGCCAGAGCAATCAGACAAGACAAAGAAATAAAAGGCATCCATATCGGAAAAGAAGAAGTAAAGGTATCACTTTTTGCTGATGATATGATCCTATACATCGAAAACCCGAAGGACTCCACAAAAAGATTATTAGAAACAATAAACCAATACAGTAAGGTCGCAGGATACAAAATTAACATACAAAAGTCCATAGCCTTTCTATATGCCAACAATGAAATATTAGAAAACGAACTCAAAAAAATAATCCCCTTCACGATTGCAACAAAAAAAAAATACCTAGGAATAAACATAACAAAGAATGTAAAGGACCTATATAATGAAAATTACAAAGCATTGTTAAGGGAAATCGAAAAAGATACAATGAGATGGAAAAATATTCCTTGTTCTTGGATAGGAAGAATAAATATAATCAAAATGGCCATATTACCCAAAGCAATATACAAATTTAATGCAATTCCCATCAAAATCCCTATGAGATTTTTTAAAGAAATGGAACAAAAAATCATCAGATTTATATGGAACTATAAAAAACTCCAAATAGCCAAAACAATCCTAAGGAAAAAGAATGAAGCTGGGGGCATTACAATACCTGACTTTAAACTATATTATAGGGCCACGATCATCAAAACAGCATGGTATTGGCAGAAAAATAGACACTCAGACCAATGGAACAGAATAGAAAGCCCAGAAATAAAACCACATATATATGGTCAAATAATCTTTGATAAAGGGGCCAACAACACACAATGGAGAAAAGAAAGCCTCTTCAACAAATGGTGTTGGGAAAACTGGAAAGCCACATGCAAAAGAATGAAACTCGACTACAGCCTGTCCCCGTGTAGTAAAATTAATTCAAAATGGATCAAAGACCTAAATATAAGACCTGAAACAATAAAGTACATAGAAGAAGACATAGGTACTAAAATCATGGACCTGGGTTTTAAAGAACATTTTATGAACTTGACTCCAATGGCAAGAGAAGTGAAGGCAAAGATAAATGAATGGGACTACATCAGAATTAAAAGTTTTTGCTCAGCAAGAGAAACTGATATCAAAATAAACAGACAGCCAACTATATGGGAACTGATATTTTCAAAGGACAGCTCAGATAAGGGCCTAATATCCAAAATTTACAAAGAACTCATAAAACTCAACAACAAACAAACAAGCAATCCAATAAAAAAATGGGAAGAGGACATGAACAGACACTTCTCCCAGGAAGAGATACAAATGGCCAACAGATATATGAAAAGATGCTCAGCTTCATTAGTTATTAGAGAAATGCAAATCAAAACTACAATGAGATACCACCTCACCCCTGTTAGATTAGCTATTATCAACAAGACGGGTAATAGCAAATGTTGGAGAGGCTGTGGAGAAAAAGGAACCCTCATTCACTGTTGGTGGGACTGTAAAGTAGTACAACCATTATGGAGGAAAGTATGGTGGTTCCTCAAAAAACTGCAAATAGAACTACCTTATGACCCAGCAATCCCTCTACTGGGTATATACCCCAAAACCTCAGAAACATTGATACGTGAAGACACATGTAGCCCCATGTTCACTGCAGCACTGTTCACAGTGGCCAAGACATGGAAACAACCCAAAAGCCCTTCAATAGAAGACTGGATAAAGAAGATGTGGCACATATACACTATGGAATACTACTCAGCCATAAGAAATGATGACATCAGATCATTTACAGCAAAATGGTGGGATCTTGATAACATTATAAGGAGTGAAATAAGTAAATCAGAAAAAAACAAGAACTACATGATTCCATACATTGGTGGAACATAAAAATGAGACTAAGAGACATGGACAAGAGTGTGGTGGTTACCAAGGGTGGGGAGGGAGGGAGGACATGGGATGGAGGGAGGGAGAGAGTTAGGGGGAGGGGGAGGGGCACAGAGAACTAGATAGAGGGTGACGGAGGACAATCTGACTTTGTGCGAGGGGTTTGCAATATAATTTGATGACAAAATAACCTAGACATGTTTTCTTTGAATATATGTACCCTGAATTATTAATGTCATCCCATTACCATTAATAAAAATTTATTAAAAAAATAATATTGGGGATTAAAAAAAAACACTATATAAGGTCAGTCCTCCATGAACAGATAACAATTTATATATGCACCAAACAACAAAACTTAAAAATAAGTCCAGAACTGAAAAACTAAAAAAAAATTAAATTCACTACTATAGTTTAAAACTTAAATACTCTCCTCTAAAGTGATAGAGCAAGACAAAAAAAAAATCGCTTAAAATATAAGGACTGAACAACACTGTTAAGCAACTACACCTAATTAATAACATATAGAATACTCCACCCAACAACAGAAAAATATATTTTCTTTTCAAATATACGTGGAACATATATCAAAATAGATTACATTCTGAGCTATAAACAAGCTTCAAATTTAGAAGAATATAAATTATACATAGCCTTATCTGTAAAAATGTGAGAAAAAATTTAGGCTTCCCCCATAGTCTTTGCTAACTAGGGTAGAAGGAGAGCTATGTTTTTTCTTTGTTTGGTTAATGTAAGTTGGTTATTTACAAAAAAATTTCTGTCTTGCTAATTTTTCCTTTTTCCAGTGCTTTTAGCTAAAAGAGCAAGATTTTGGGCTTTATAATATCTGCCCATTGATATTTCTCAGATGCATGTTTCTCCAGCACCCAATCTGAAACATATGGGAGGAAAAAAGGATTCTCAGGGAACTCAATGATATGTTTGTTATTCCTTGGGGCTTGAGTCTGCCTAATAAATCTGCTTTTTTCTATCCACATTTCAGTATCTTTTTTCTTATTTTTAAGTGATTATTTTGTTTGCTGTAAGTTTTTTGATAACTTTGAATTTTATTTGTTGTAATTGCTCTGTTTAGGTTTTCTGATTCTTCCAGATTGAGTTTTGAAAGATTATGTTTCCTTTTTTTATTAATTTTAATGGGGTGACATTGATAATTCAGGGTACATAGGTTCAGAGACAACATCTCCAGCTTATTTTGTCACATTGTATCTGGTTTTCTTTGTGCCCTTCCTCTCCCCCCTTCTTTCCTCCCCCACTACACCCTTGTCCACGCCCCTGAGTCTCATTTTTAAGTTCCACATATGTATGGAATCATATAGTTCTTAGTTTTTTCTGATTTATTTATTTCACTCAGTATAATGTTATCAAGGTCCATCCATGTTGCTGTAAATGATTCGATGTCATCATTTCTTATGGCTGAATAGTATTCCATAGTATATATGTACCACTTTATCCAATCATTTATTAAAGGGCTTTTTGGTTGTTTCCATGTCTTGGCCACTGTGAACAATGCTGCAATGAACATGGGGCTACATGTGCCTTTACGTACCAGTGTTTTTGAGTTATGGGGGTATATTCCAAGTAGAGCGATTGCTGGGTCATATGGTAGTTCTATTTTTAGTTTTTTTTTTAGAAACTACCATACTTTCTTCCATAATGGTTGTACTACTTTATATTCCCACCAACAGTGGATGAGGGTTCCTTTTTCTCCACAGCCTCTCCAACGAACAGTTGTTATTACCTGTCTTGTTAATAATATCTAATCTAACAGGTGTGAGATGATATCTCATTATAGTCTTGATTTGCATTTCTCTAATACAAGGGTCCTCAAACTATGGCCTGCAGGCTGCATGCAGCCCCCTGAGGTCATTCATCCAGCCCCCGCCACACTTCCGAAAGGGGCAACTCTTTTATTGGTGGTCAGTGAGAGGAGCACAGGATGTATGTTCCCATTTTGTTTTTTTACTTTAAAATAAGATATGTGCAGTGTGCATAGGGATTTGTTCATAGTTTTATTTTTTATAGTTCGGCCCTCCAATGGTCTGAGGGACAGTGAACTGGCCTCCTGTATAAAAACTTTGGGGACCTCTGCTCTAATAGCTAATGAAGATGAGCATCTTTTTATATATCTATTGGCCATTTGTATTTTTTCCTGGGAGAAGTGTCTGTTCATGTCCTCTTCTCATTTTTTTATTGAATTGTTTGCTTTTTTGTTGTTGAGTTTTATAAGTTTTTTGTATGTTTTGGATATTAGGCCCTTATCTGGGCTGTTTTTTGAAAATATCATCTCCCATTTAGTTGGCTAACTATTTGTTTTGTTGTCAGTTTCTTTTTCTGTGCAAAAGCTTCTTAGTCTGATGTAGGCTCATTCATTATATGTTTCTAGAAATTTATCCATTTCACCTAGGTTGTCCATTTTTTTGGCATACAGATCTTCGTATTATTTTCTTAGAATCCTTTGTATTTCTGTAGTGTCAGTTGTTACTTCTCCACTTTCATTTCTAATTTTATTTATTTGAGTGTTCTGTCTTTTTTTCTTAATAAGTTTTGTTAAAGCTTCATCAATCTTGTTTACCTTTTCAAAGAACCAGCGCTTGATTTCATTGATCTTCTGTATTGTTTTCTTAGCCTGTACGTCATTTGTTTACACTTTGATCTTTATTATTTCCTTCCTTCTACTTCCTCTGGGATTTATTTGTTGTTCTTTTTTTAGTTTTTTTAGATGCAGAATTAAGTTGTTTATTTGAGCTTTTTCTTGCTTCTTAAAGTATGCCTGTAATGCTTCCCTCTTAAAACTGCTGTGTCCCATAAATTTTAAGTTGTTGTATGTTCATTTTCATTTGTTTCAAGGAAATTTTTTATTTCTACCCTGATCTTGTTGTTAACTCATTCATTATTTAATAGCATACTATTTAGCCTCCAAGTGTTTGAATGTTTTTCAGTTTTTTTATTATAGTTGATTTTTTATTTCATTGCATTATGATCAAAGAAGATGTTTGATATGATTTTAATCTTCTTAATTTTACTGAGACTTGTTTTGTGTCCATGATATCATGTGGTCTATCCTAGAGAATATATCATGAGCACTTGTAAAGAATGTATATTCTTCTCTCTTGGGGTGAAAGGTTCTGAAGACATTTATTAAATCCAGTTGATCTAGTGTGTCATTTAAGGCTGCTGTTTATTTTTTAACTTTCTGTCTGGAGATCTGTAAATTGATGTCAGTGTGGTATTAAAATCCCCTAATATTATAGTATTGCTTTTGATCTCGCCCTTTATGTCCATCAAAATCTGCTTTATATATTTAGGTGCTCCTATATTAGGTACATAGATATTTACAATGTTTATATCCTCCTGTTGTATTGCTCCTTTAATTATCTAGTGACCTTCTTTACCCTTAATATAGTCTTTGTTTAAAAGTAGATTTTGTCAGGTATAAGTATTGCTACCCTGGCTTTTTTTTTTTCATTCCCATTTTCATGAAATACTTTTTTTCTATCCCTTCACTTGCAGTCTATATGTATCTTTTGTTCAGAGATGGATCTCTTATAAACAGGATATATATGGGTCTTGTCTTTTTATCCATGCAGCTACCCTATGTCTTTTGATTGGAGCATTTAAGCCATTTATATTTAAGTTTATTATTGAAATGTAGTTGTTTATTGCAATTTCATTCTTTAAATTTACAATCTTCTTTTTCTTGATTGTTTTTCTTTGCTCTTTTTACAGCATACCCCTTAACATGTCTTGAAGTACTGCTTTGGTTGTAATGAATTCCTTGAGGGGTTTTTTTTTTTCTGGGAAGCTTTTTATTTCTTTTTCAATTTTAAATGGTACCCTTGCTGGATTATCAAGTCTTGTTAATAGTTTCTTGATTTGCATCACTTTATTTCTTGCCAATTTCTTTTGGCTTTAAGTATTTCTGCTGAGAAGTCAGATATCCTTATGGTGGCTCCTCTGTAGGTAATTAAATGCTTTTCTTTTGCAATTTTTAGTACTCTTTCTTTATTCTGATGTATCTTTCTGTAAGCTTCCTTGAGTTTCTCTTTAATGAAACTCTCTGTGCTTCTTGAACTTGTGTGAATTTTTCCTTCATCAATTTAGGAAAATTTTCTGCTATGATTTCTTCAAACAGGTTTTCTATTTCTTGTTCATTTTCTTCTCCTTCAGGAACCCCTATGATGCAGAAGTTGTTTCTCTTTATGTTGTCAGACAGCTTTCTTAGAGTTTCTTCAGACTTTTTGAGCTTCTTTTCTTTTTGCTGCTCTGCTTCCATGTTTTCATTTATCTTGTCCTCTAAATTGCTGATTCAATCCTTTGCTTCATCTAGACTACTATTACTTTCTTCTAATGCAATCTTCATTTCTGATATTGTATTTGTCATTTCTGACTGGTTCTTTTTTATGATTTCAATGTGCTTTTTGATGCTTGCTATCTCTTTATTTAGGTGCTCATTATATCCATCCATTGTTGTTCTAAAATTCTTGAGCATCCTAAAAATAATTGTTTAAAACTTTGCATCTGGTATTTTGGTTAAATCCATCTCATTCAGTTCTTCTTCTGGGGATTTCTCTTGATTCATTTGTGTCACATTTCTCTGCCCATTTTGCCTGTGCATTAGGTAGCACTGTATGACTTAAAATTTTTGTATTAACTTTATGAAGAAGATGGTATTGGTAGTACTGTTCTTCAGGCCACTTGTTTTCTTTGTCCTAGGAATGCTTCTTGAGGGTACTATTTTTCCTCTTGTTTTATATGAGAATTCGATGCAGTTGGTCTTTTCATGTGTATGTTTATTCCTTCAGGCTGTCTGGCTCTATGGGTCAACCTTAACTATGCGTATTACACACTGTGCAATGTCTGTCTGGTTGGGCATATTTATTCTCCATAGTGTCTAGTCTAGTGCCTGCTAGACCCCACCTTTGGGTTTGCTGCTTGCATAGGTAGCTGAATCTAAGGATGGTGCTCTCTGCCATCCACTACCAGTAATATTGGCTCTAGTTCTTTTTGGGTTGGGGTCAGCTATTGTATATAACCCACTGTAGGATACCAGTCTGTAGATACTTAACCTTTTGCTGTTCATGTCTGCATTTTCTATGTCAGAGTACTTTGAGAGGGGCCAACCTTTGTATAAGTATCAGCTTCCTCCTGCTTAGAGATGACAACAGCTTTGTAAAAGCCTGAAGATCTGTAAGATTGTCTCCATTTTTTTTATCTTCTCCTGTTGCAGCTGCCTGTTCTCACAGAGTCTTCTTTACTAAAAATGAAGTGTGGGCACAGATTGGCCTCACCCAACCAACCAGTCTACAGTTTGCACACTTGGTGAGGTAGGGTAGCTGAGGTTGTGAAAACAAAATTTGTGGGAACCACTACTTTAGGTGTCTCTTGGCCAGGAGCTCAGTACAAGGAATGTGGCCCCTACTCCAGAGCTTGATCCCTCAGCCACTGCTGGATACTCAAATTTCATTTCTCTCCAACAAGATGAGCAGTAGCTTCAGACCGAGTGTGGTTGACAGTTCCCTCTGCAGGAGTTCTTTCAGCTGTTGATATACCAGTCTCAGGGGGGAAGACTGAGAGAGTCCTCTCCTGGGGCTGACTGTGCCACTCCCAAAGGTTGTTAAACCCCTCAGCCAGATCCCACAATAGATTCACAGGGACCCATACTTTAAATGTCCATGCTCCAAGCCTCTCTCCCTTCACTCTGTAAATTCTAGCCCTGTAGCACAGAATATCAAGCACCCCAGCTGGATGACTTTGAAGCTCTACCCTATCCAATGCACATGAGCCTCTGTGCTGGTGCTGATCATAGAGAATGGAACTTGCCTCAGCTGGGCCAGGTGTGAGGAGCTTTTCCTTTGTATATCACTCTGGCAAGACTTGTTGGGTCCTGAATTAATGCTTTCCACAGCTGTCTCCTGGATGTGCCAGCTCTGGGCCTCCCAAGCAGGAACCCAGCTCAGACCAGTGGAAGACACTGCCCATGACTGGCCCTCAGCAACTTTCTTGGAGCTACAAGCAATTCAATGTTTTTGGCTGCCTTTACTGAGCCCAGATGTACATGAAAATACTGGCTTTATACCTAGGATGGCTTTTTCCAACTCTGGGCCTGTGGAAAAGTTCACTCCAACAGCCAAGTTTCCCTGAGTCTCACCTCCTGCAGCCTGTGTGCTAGGTGCTTGTTGGACTCAGTTGCTGGAAAAAAACCTCTTTTAGAGTCTATAGCCTGTGGTAATTCAGAAACTAGAAAGGGTAGTGGGTTTGTCTCTACCCCTTAGCCCCAGGTGTCAATCTGTCCAGATTTATTTTACAGACTTCAGTAGGGTATGGCCCCAAAAGTCCAGTGGCTGTGGCTTCTGAGAACCAAAGGTGTGGTCTGCCCTCTCTCAGACTGTTTCAGCTGAGTCTCTTGTGATGTGCAAGCACCAGTCATAGACTCGAGAGAGTGTGGAGGGGAGCTCTGGTCTCAGCACCAGAAAACTGAGTCACTGACGCACCTCATGCTTTCTGGCCTCTCTAAACGACCCAACATCATCCCTGGGGTAGGAAAGACTCCTGAGGGTGGAGTAGCTGCTTTTCCCCAGGCACATCCCACTCAGAGGTGCTTGCTCCACCCAAAAAAGATGGCAACAGCAGTACTGGAGAATGTTTCAGCACAAGGATTCTGGTGGTCATTCCCCACAGTTTCTCTCCCTGGGCCTTCAACTTTACACTCTGCCCTGCAACTCCAGTCCTCTCAGCTGCCTGTGTGTTTATTCTTTCAGGTTGGTTGGCTCTATGGGTCAACCTTGACTGTGTATTAAACACTGTGCAATGTCTGCCTGGTTGGGCGTATTTATTCTGTACAGTGTCTCACATTTTACCCTGCTTGAGCCCTGGGTAAGTGGCTGTGAATAAGGTTTTTTGTGTGGGCCCTATAAAATGGAATCTGCGTCTGAGAGCTGTGTCTCTTTCTTTGTGACAGACACATGGCTTTTTTCGCAGCTAAGTGCTTTCTGGGCGCCTCTTTTAGACTCTGGGGCTCCAGGCTTGGGGCTGAGGACCCACACCTCTTAGAGCAACCTACTCTTTCATGAGAGTACCTCTGTGCCGCCACTCACCCCTGGGAGCATGGCCATTCATTCTGCATCACCGCCCTTTCTACCAGTCTCGGTGTGGCTTCTTCAGTTGTCCTTGGTTATAGATTCCTTTTCCTTTAGTCCAAAGTTGGTTTTTCAAATGATTGTTCTTAAATTAAGTTGTAATCTAATTTGATCCTGGGAGTTGGCAGTTGGAACTTCCATATTTCTTCTTCCTTTAGGTATTCTTTTTATCATTCCCTGGACTGTATAGTCTCTCATATCTGCTTCTCTCTAGACTTGCTTTTTTCTTCCTTCTGAAGAGTAAGAAAAAAAACAAAATGGGAGAAACTTTTTTTCACATATGGCAGTTTTAGTATTATTACATAAATTTCAGTAAGAAAAGAATGAATATAGCAATAAAAATATGGACAAAGGTTATCGATAGGCAATTCACAAATAAAAACACTCAAAAGGCCAAAAAAGCACAAGAACCTCAATTTTATTAAAATAACTAAAATAAAAACACAAATGGATTTAAAATTTTTTATCCTAGTGAACAGAGAAATAAGAGTAAAGACTATGGTATCATTTTTGCTTCTAAAATTGGCAAATAAAAAATTAAACTAATATTATGCATGCAGCATAATTTTATCTGTTTTTTACTATTGATTGTGTAAATTGATACTTTCTCAAAAAATTTAGCAAGAGCTATTATAAATCTTTAAAGAAATAATCCCCCTTTTTGATATTTATATATCATTTGTACATTCTTTAAACAGTTATCATACTGCAGGAGATGTCAGAGATCCACACAAAAAATATGTTGATGATATTTATCATGTTTTAGCTAAGTTCTAATAAAAAACTAGAAACCTACATTTACAACAAGGGGAATGATGATAAAATAAATTGTTATATATGCCAGTGCTATAATATCAGCCATAAAAATTGTTTTCTAAAATTACTTAAAGATATGAATATACAAATACAATATACCCATAATGTTAAGAACAAAGCTGCTCTCAAAGTATATAGAACAAACAGATTTGAAAAACAAATATGTAAGAAAAACTAAAAAAAATCTCAAAATTATGAAGAGTAAGTTACCTCTGAGAAGTGTGATTTTTTTTTCCTTCTTTGTGTTTTTATGTTACTTACAGTTTTCTCATTTTAAAAAATGATTATCTTCCTGACAAAGGGGTTGGAAGAGAAGATAGAGCATCAGAATGGGACACAGAGGACCCAGGTTTGGAACTAAAAGGTCGCTGGCTTGAGCCCGGGCTCAAACTGCTGGAGTAAAGGTTCACCAGCTTGAGCAAGGTGTCAGTAGCTTGAGCATGAAATTATAGACATGACCCTATGATCACTGGCTTGAGCCCAAGGGTTGCTGACTTGAAGCCCAAGGTTGCTAGCTTGAGCTCAAAGGTTCCTGGCTTGAGAAAGGGGTCACTCACTCTGCTGTAGCCTCCCCCCGCCCCAGTCAAGGCACATATGAGGAAACAATCAGTGAACAACTAAGGAGGTACAACAAAGAATTGATGCTTCTCATCTCTCTCCCTTCCTGACTGTTTGTCCCTATCTGTCCCTCTCTCTGATGCTTTCTCTATCTATATCAAAAAATGTAAATCTGCTCATTTCTCAATATTTTCTACTAGACTGCAGCCTCCTTTGGAGGGGCTTTATTTTCTTCACAGCAATATGTTTTCTCAGAAAGCATCACAGTACTGATACAAAATAGGGACTACAAAATGTTAAATTAACAAAGAAATTGCTTTTGTATCCAAAGAATACGCATTGAATTTTATTCTTAGATTGTTCATAATTTATTCAGCGACTACTTATTTTTACATAAATGGATTATAATTGACTGAACCTAAGTTAACATTTCTCAGTTGTTTCTGGAATTTTATATAAGTTGAAAATAATAACAGAAGAACATGCTATTAATATTACAGTATAAAATTTTTTTGAAGTTTTTTTAGGAAGTATTTTTACTTTACATATTAGTTCTCACTACAAAAAGAACTTTAGGTGGTATAACTAAAAAATGTATAATTATAGTAGTTTAATATCTGTCAAGTGCTTACCAGGTTTTCTTCTAAATGCTTTAACTCTATTAAGTTATTTAATCTTCACAACAACTCTATTATTATTCCAATTTCACAAATAAAAAAACTGAGTCACAGTGTTTAGTAAAATACACATAATCACACATCTAATTAACAGATGAATTAGGATTCAATTTAGATTCTGTGACTACAAAGCCCATACCTTTGGGGTCTATAAAACTGCCTCCACATAAATAGAGGTTTGAAATGGTCTGAATCAGCTATGTTCTGGTTTTTTAAGCACAATGAGACTTCTTCAACTTCAATGTTTGGCCATAAGTTTCAACATATTAAACTTTGCACCACAATTACCTAACACTGAGGTGAACACTTTTCCTATCAGTATATTTATTGTCCAACCTTCTTTCAATCCTTAACCTCTCTCCTTGTTATAGCCTTCTATTCCCAAAATAACACCTGTATCCTCATGTTTCCTCTTCCTTCCACTCCATCAACACATACAGATCTAAAAGGGCCTTTCCAACTTGTTTATTCTCAAGTGTAAAATTACTGATGTAATATTGTAACCCCCTCTAAAGAATTTGAGTTTTAACAAGAAACAGATTCTTAAATCAAAAGAACAAATTTTTAACAGTGAGGGTTTTAAGGACTAACAACAAAGTGAAGGAGGTAGTTTGATTACACAGAATTTCTGTGACTACAAAAATTATGTCCACAAAAGACACTGGATTTCTGTAAACACTGTAAGTTTTGGAGTCCACCATTTTCTAGCTGTGTGAACATAGAAAAGGTAAGTAATTGGGCCTTATTTTATTTTTAAAAGAGAACAGTACCTAGAGTACCTACTTTACAGGGATGTGACAAGATTTAGTGATAATGTATCTAAATTAGCACTCAAAGTCTATGGTGTAGGGTTAATATTCCATAAATTATTGGTATTGGTTTTTTATTATTAATTTTTGTTTGCATAAATATTAACATTAGTTAAAATTATAAAAAAGCACTAATACTAATATTAGAAATAATTTTGAGCTTTACCTAATTCAAGACTAATAAGTGGGCTTCTATAAACACTGTATGTTTTGAAGTCTACCATAAGTGGGCTTCTGTAAACACTGTATGTTTTGAAGTCTACCATTTTCTAGCTGTGTGGATACAGAAAATGTAGTTAATTGGATCTTTACTAGCCTTATATCCTGAAAACATTACTTAACCTACCCTGTTTCTGTTGAGAGAGTCAATCCCCATGGACTCTGAACACCATACATGTTTGTGCTGACTATTCCAAACAAGTAAGGCCCTGACAGCTCTTTTTGGGAGCCATTTCTCAGAGTTGTTTATCCTGCAAGCAACCTTGAAGTATAAGCTATTGTCTCCAGCCAGACAAACAAAACAATACCCACTGTAAAGAGAATTATTTCCTCTTCTGTAACACAACCCACAGCATGTGCAGCATACATCTAAGTCCATCCCTGTCAACCTCAGGAGCTGGAGGTCATGAGGAAATGGAGTTAACACCATGTTCTCACTCTCTGCTGTGCTGCCTTTGTCTCTGACCTAAAAGACGTGTCTTCTGCCAGCATCCAGATACAGAAACAGGCCAGCTTGTCAGCTTGCATGGAGCATAAAAATCTCAGAGTGCTCAGAGGTTAAAGCAAACTCTGAATATTCTCATTTGCCATGGAAAAATAATATACCTGCTCTATCTTCCTCACAGAACTATTGGAATAACTAAACAAAATATATGTTCCTACAGATTATCTGATTTTATGTAAGATAAGAGAATAGTATAACACCAGTGACTGAAGACAATAAGGAGAACTCTGTCATAGTATTAAGAGACTCAAAATATAGTAATGCTTTATCTATTATAAGTCCATGGTTTTTTAGGCTCTCTTAAACATTCCCTGTGGTCTTGTTATCAAGAGATACCAAGCACTGAGAATGATGACTTGTGAGTGGTGCACTGTTATGCATGCATGGTTAACTCATAAGTTGAAACAAAACCAAAAGTCTCCAAAACATCAATTTTCCTATGCTGAGATAATGCCCTCATCCTTTTATATTGTAGCTTTGATGTAATCATTTATATTTTTCATTTAAACAAACTTTACTCTGTGGGAATTCTGCAATACTTTCCACAAGTACTTTACCTTTTCCTCTGTACTAAATATGTACAGAAAGCCAGATACACCCCGATCTTTCTACCTCACATGTATCAAGGCCAAAGATAAAAACATCTGTTCTGCAAAGAATTAATGAAAAACTGATGCCTTTGAGTGGTGCAAATGCTAGTTACGGTTTGAAGTCTATAAAGTGATTATGGATATGCAAGAAATGACCTATTTTCTGAAATTTTCAATGGCAAGATGAGTTCTGCTCAAATTCAAAGAACCATGGATGGCCATTCAAAATCACTATAACTAGTACTCTTGATGTTTACCAAACCATAAAACAAACCTGTCCCAAGTAAATAGTGATTAAGTGAAAAATTATTAACACAGCTTTAATATCTCAGAAGAAACCTCTAATTTAAGGGCATCCTTTTATTTGAACACTAAACTAAAATGATCAGAAACCCATATGCACGTGAGCATGAATAACTTTTGATGAATTGCAAATGGTTCCAATTGAGATCCAAAAATATCTATCTGCAAATGTCTAGTAAAAACTTGGGAAGCCAAAAGAAAGTCTTGGTTTGAGTGAATCATTTTGCATGTAAGGTTTTGTTTGTTTAGTTTTGGTTTTGAGAGGAGAAAAAATGAAGTGTTTGTGTGGCTCTTAAAAAAAATCCAAGCAATGGACAAGAGAATACAGAGCAGTAACTCCACCTTTGCCGTGGACTAAGAAGAGCAGGCAACCACATGGGAGGCACTGAGGAGATAGAATCAGAAAGACTGTAGCTTTAATGCTGAGCAACAGAATAAAACCTTAAAACAAACAGTCTCCCCTGCAATTAAAAATTATGTTCAATAGCCTTTGTTGTTGCTATGCTAAAACTTTAATCGTGCATCTGGTCTATTTGCTCTGCTCAGTGATGTTAGATAGTAGACTTTAATGTGAAAAACAAGCAAAGAGTTCAGTATTACTAACTGAACACTGCAGTAATGTTTTTAATGTTAGAGGAGATTCTTTGCAACCTGTGTTTTCTCAAAATAATAAATAACACAAGTGTGGAGAAAATGAGGGATGTAAGGAGAGATTGGTAGAGGGAGAGAAAGAAATAGCAGTAGCTAAAAAAAATCATTTTTTTTATTTAAAAAATTAAATTTAATGGGGTGACACTGATCAATAAGACTACATAGGTTTAGATAAATATCTCTATAGCATTTCAACTGCTGATTGTATTGTGTACCTTTCACCCAAAGTCAAATCATTTTCCATCATTGAATATTTGTCTCTTTTTACTCCCCTCCTCACCACCTTTTTCCACTTGGTAACTCTACTTTTATCTATACCTACGAGTCTCATTTTGTATTCCACTATGTGTGAAATGATATAATCCTTAGCCTTTTCTGATTTATTTATTTTATTTTATATATTTTCAAGTTCCAACCATATTGTCATAAACAGCAATATGTCATCATTTCTTATGGCTGAGTAGTATTCCATTGTATATATGCACCACATCTTCTTTATCCAATCCTCTATAGAGAGACACTTTCATAGTTTCCATATCTTGGCCACTATGAATAATGCTTTGGTGAACACTTGGGAATGCATGTGTCTGTGTACCAATGTTTTTGAATTTTTTAGGGTGGATACCCAGTAGAGGAATTGCTGGGTCATATGATAGTGCTATTCTTAATTTTTTGAAAAACCACTATACTTTCTTCCATAATGGACAGACCAGTTTACATTCTCACCAGCAATGAATGAGGATCTCTTTTTCTCCACAGCCTCTCAACAACTTGCCTTGTTGATAACAGCCAATCTAACAGGTATAAGGTGATATATCATTGTGGCTTGAATTTGCATTTCTGGAATAGCTAGTGAAAATAAGCATCTTTTCATATTTCTGCTGCCCATTTTTATGTTTTCTCGGCAGTGTCTGTTCAGGACCTCTCCCCACTTTTTAACTGGATTGTTTGCTTGTTTGTTACTGAGCTTATTGGAGCTGTGTTTTTAAATATCATTTTTCATTTCATTGGCTATCTTTTGTTTTATTGTCAGTTTCATGTGTTGTGAAGAAGCATTTTGTTTTGAAGAGGCATTTCCTTTTATTTCCCTTGTCTTTAAGGTCAAATTCATAAAATTGTTCTCTAGAGCCATGTCCATAAATTTAGTACCTATGTTTTCTTCTATATAATTTGTTTGAGATCTTATATTTAGGTATTTGATGCATTTCAAATTAATTTTTGTGCCAGGGGACAAAGAGTAGTCAAGTTTTATTCCTTTGTATGCGTCTTTCCATTTTACCCAGCACCATTTATTGAAGAGGCTTTTTTTTCTTCATTGTGTGTTTTCAGTTTCTTTATCAGAGATTATTTGTCCATATGTATGTGGTTTTATTTATGGGATCTCAATTCTGTTCCATTTGTCTTTATGTCTGATTTTCTGCCAATACCATGCTGTTTGGATTATTGTGACATTGAAGTAAAATATAAAGTCAGACAATGTAATACCTCCAGCTTCATTCTTTTTTTCTCAGGATTTCTTTGGCTATTAAGGGTCTTTTATAGCTTTATACAAACCTGGAAATTTTCTTTGTTCCATTTTTTAAAAAAATGACAATGATATTTTAATGGGGGTTGCATTAAATCTGTATATTGCTTTGGGTAATATGGTAATTTTAACTATGTTGATTCTTCTAATTCATAAATATGAACATTTTTCCATTTCATTGTGTCTTTTTAAATTTATTTTATAATAATTTAATAATTTGAGAGATATTTGGGAATTAATCATGTATTATGTTATGCCTTTCAAAGGAATAAAGTATTATAAATTGATTAATGTTACATAATTTACAAATCTATATATTTGCTACTGTCATTTTTCTCACAGTTATTCCTCATTTTCTTCCCTTGACTTACACATGACCTTCCCCTGCTGATGCACCATTTTATTTATAGTTGACTTTAGAGCAGGATTACCCTAGTTTGTTGCAGCACAAATATATTTAAGCTTTGGTGGGAGAGAGTAATCAACTGTTTTTTCTTTGTAATTATCACTGTCACATCATTAAGTTTTATTTTTAGAACAATATTTTGATGCTTCCATTTGCAGATATCACCCTCTTCCACTCCTGTCACCATTATCTACTTGGCTGATTGCTATTCCACTTTTATCAAGGACTTTATCCTTGAATCAGGATAGGTAGCCCTAAAATTTTCTACATGATTGATAAATATTTACTAATTCTTAAATATTTGATAAATAGGGATAATAAAAAATAACTATTAAATTGTATATTCATATTAATAAAATAACTATGTTCTTAGAATATCTTTCAAAGTAATCTACTTCAAGGATTAAAAAAGAGAAAACAATCTTTTTAACATGTTTAAAGTTCTATCAAATCAAATTTACAGAAGAGATCCTCAGTTATGTTGTATTGTTCAATCACCTTCTACCAGGAAGGCAGAGAAATATTGTTTTGAGTTGTACTTTTTTCTTTCTTTTTTTGTTACAGAGACAATAAATAAAAGACAGCCATGAGAAAATAACAGGCAAATTTAGAATACAAAATGACCTTAGCTCTTTTAAAAGCCAGTTTCATTGGGGGACTAAAAATTTAGAGGACTATTCTAAATTAAGAGACTAATGAGTTATGATGAAATGCATATGTGACCTTTGATGGAAATTTGATTGTTAAAGAATGTTTTAGAAAAGATATATTGGACATACAAAGAAAATTAGAATATGATCTGAAAATAGATGATTTGGGGGAAATTACCATTATTTTGTAAGTGTTATAATGATATTGTGGTTACATGGTTAGTACCATTTGTATAAAATGCATGCTAAGGCATTGAGGAATAAAGTTTCATGATTTCTAAAGCTAACTTTCAAGTGATCCAGCTTTTTTATGCCCCAAAAGGACAGCTTAGGTAAATAGAAAAAAGCAAATATGGCAAAATATTAGTAATGATTGAATGCAGATGTTAAGAATAAAAATATTTATATTGTATCCATCAAGGTTCAAAGGTGTAATATCACTCTGAATTACAGAGAATAAAGAAAATAGATCTTTGCCCTTGAGGGTGCTGAAGGAGCAGTCAGTATGTGCTGTTAGCCCTGTGTTTAGAGTTTGAGCCTGAAGTCACTTTACAGCCAGATGGACCATTGGGAAAGAAGAAGGATGTGGACAAGAATAAGGGCAAACTGGAAGCTACTAGGATGAACTGAAATCCTATTTGTCTCCCAGCATCTCCAGCCTCACTGTAATAAGTGACCTGTAGGAAAAGCTGACAGGTACTTTCCCAGAAGGAGTGAACGTAAAGAAGATCCAGCAAAAGCTGGGGAAATAGTGGGGCCAGGGGCTGTACCACCCCCACAAAGTGAGCTGCCAGTTCATCAACAGCATACCTGACACCCTTTAGAAACTTCACATAAAAATTAGGACTGGGCCTTAATCAATTATGCCTAAATAAAGCCTTCTAAAAGTTATACCTAAAATGTCTTTTGTGGTTAGGGCTAATCAGAAATAATAAAAATATACAAATTTTGGGAAACTGAGTGCATACAATACAAATCCAACACAATTTATTCATCTTTTTGTGTACAATTTTTTATAACAAAAGTTAAAAAATTCCATCATATCCTTTATCATACAATAGAAATCCATATAAGCTAATATTTATAATATAATCATAAAAACTAGATTTTTCAAAATGTTCGTCTTTCTAATCCTGGTGAGTTAGAAAGGGCATAAAAAGACTTCTGAAAAATAGAATTTGGCCTCTGCCTTAGGCGCTAGAATGGCTCTGATTGCTGCAGAGCGACGCCCCAAGATGGGCAGAGCATCGCCCCCCTGGTGGGCGTGCCGGGTGGATCCCGGTCGAGTGCATGCGGGTGTCTGTCTGACTGCCCACTTCCGTTTCCAACTTCGGAAAAATACAAAAAATAAAATAAAATAAATAAAATAAAAATAGAATTTAATTATTGCAAGCTATGGTCTTTCATTCCATAAATAAAAGCTTGAATGTAAACACACTGACACATAAGTTAGCTGAAATAGATTCATGTCCACCTGCCAAAGCAAATAGTGAAGTAAGCACCTTTCTTCTCTCTGATGATATAAACTTGAAACTGCTAACAATGTACAGGGACATGTCAGTTTTAGAAAGCAAAACAACCATCACTAATTCAAAACAGTGAATTTGACCAACCTTTTCTAAAACGTCAGATCTAAATCATCACATGCAAATGAATTAAGTGATTAAAGTATTCAACCAAATGACTAAAATAGCATAGGCTGAATACCAGAAGATCTACCAGGGGTGCTCAGTCCTGGATGCATGTAAGTTCCTGGAGGAACTCTGGGTCCTACCTCACAGAAGCACCTCAACTACAATCTCAGGGAGCCTGAGCCAGGAATCAGGTTTTGAGAAGCTCACTGTCTATTGTAATGCTAAAGATTAGTTAAGAAACACTGGAAACCAAGGTGGGGCAGTGATTTGAAAAGACTAAGAGGATAAGTACTATAATGAGAGGCAATAAAAAATGGAGTTGGAGGTAGAAAAATATTAATCCTAAAAAGAAGACAGAAGAATTTAGCAAGGAGACAGAATTTAATTTAGACCTTTAAAAATAGCTATAAATTCATCAGGTGGGTTTTGAAATGGAAGAACATCCCTGGAAATGGTAGGAACCTAAGCAAAACATGATGGGCAGCAAAGTGTGCGAGAGGCTGGAGAAAAGGCAAGGAATCCTGTTTGCAGGCACATGGGAACAAGGTGACAACATCAGAAATCCAGGAGTTATGAAATTGAGTGGCACTGTTCACCTTTTTTAGAAGGCAATATTTAAAGTCAAGAGAAATATCTAAGATAAAAGCAGAGATTTATTTGAGGTAGAAGAGCCTCTTCATTCTAAGGATGTGGGGCAGGGCAGTTGCTATGGCTATATTTCCCCAAAGCTAGAATGGCAGAGCTGGGCTCACAGATGGGCTGTCTATGTGCAAGAAGTCTCCTGTGTGCATAAATGCATCTGTAGATATAATATTCTGTAAGTGTGACTGGACATGGGAAGGTTAAGGAAGCACGGACCAACCTTATGCAATCATTTTGCTTTGATATTCGGGGCTCAATGCCTACTCTTGGCTTTCCTGTTTCCTACTAAGCCTAACAATTCAATAGAAAAGGAGAAATTAAAATATTAATGCATGTAACCAAATATATTAAGTAAGAGATACAGTAAAATATATAAGAAGAAATTTTATTTCAGCAAAATATGATTCAACTAAGTAATTTTTTAAAACTTTCTTATTTTTACAAGTAACTAATACATGCCTTGGTGACAGATAGAAAAAGATAGGGAAGGTAAAATGTTGAAAGAGTCTTTTAAATCAAATCTCTTCCTGTCCTTCAGCCAATCAATTATTATTTTTTCTGCAGAAACTACTATCACTAATAAGTTTTATTGTTTCAGGAATATTCTGTATAGAAGCTGTAGAAAAAAGAGTGAACACAGCAGGCTGGAGACTGCTGTACTAAGAAAAACTCCTTACAAGGTTGGCCATCAGCTGGTTTGGGAACTTGAACTGTTCTCACCAAATCCTCAATAAAAAGAGTGGCTTACTGTGCCTAGTCTATTTGTGTACTGTGGTTTGTGCTGAACAGATTCCTTCTGGCAATCTAGACTTTTGATATGGTGTGGGTACCTATGTGACCAGCCTCCAAGAAAACCCTGAGCACTGAGTCTCTACTGACCTTCCCTGGTAGATAACACTTCACATGTTATCAGTTTGTAGCTAGAGGAAGTAGTGTGTCCTGTATGACTCCTTGGAGAGGGAACTCTTGCAGCTGTTACTAACTTTCCTTCAGACTTTATTGTTGTGTCTTTTCCCTTTGCTGAATTTGCTTTGTTACCTTTTGCTGCAATAAATCCCACCCATTATTACAACTATATACAGTCATGGGCTGATGAACAATAGGGATGCATCCTGAGAAATGCATCTTTTGGCAATTTTGTTATTGTGTGAACATCAGAGAGCACTTACACAAACTTAGAAGGTATAGTCTTCCACACACCTATACTATGTGGTATACCACCTTTATATATGTGAACATCATTGATCAAAACATTGTTAGTTGGCACATGACTGTGTCCTGTGAGTCTTCTTAGCTACTGACTGAACTAAAAATGGCCTTACAAAACTTCCCTTCTCCCAATACACAAGCATATATATGACAAGTTTTTATATACTGGTGGTTCACTCCATACACTGTTATTGTTGTGAAGTAGCATATCTTAATTCCACGGGTTATGTAGAGACACTAAGGCAGGATACAGAATTTTTAGGAGGAGATTTATTAATAAGCCAGATGCATGTGACTTATATCGGGTATAGCTAACCCAAATTGTAAAGCCCCAAATATAGCTCTGAGGCTAGTTATATACACTTGATCACATACAGATTGGGGGGGGGGGAAGAGGGAGCCTACATGATGTCAGAGGATAAGCCTTTGTAAATCACCCATTAAGGAGAAAGGAAGGAAAGGGGTACTTAAATCTTTCTTCCTTCTTTGGCATTCCTGGCTAGCTGTTTACCTTCTTCCTCACAGGTGTGGGGAAAGAGGGGGTCCAAGTCTCCTTCCTCCTTCCATTCAAAATTTAGTACAAAAACCTGTCTATTTACAATATAATAGCCCTTCCTAAGCATGAATGCAACAGGCCATCTTGAGCTGGTGTAAATCATACACAAGTATAAAAATCATATTTACAAAATCTTTCTGAATGCTTGGCCTAAATCATAAAATGCCTTTTAAGCCTCTAAGTAAAAGGGAGTTTCTTTTTTTTTTTAACAGACATTTTTTTTATTTATTCATTTTAGAGAGGAGAGGGAGAGAGAGAGAGAGAGAGAGAAGGGGGGGAGGAGCTGAAAGCATCAGCTCCCATATGTGCCTTGACCAGGCAAGCCCAGGATTTTGAACCGGCGACCTCAGCATTTCCAGGTCGAGGCTTTATCCACTGCGCCACCACAGGTCAGGCCTAAAAGGGAGTTTCTTTTTTTTTTATTTTTTTATAATTTTATTTTTTTAATGGGGTGACATCAATAAATCAGGATACATATATTCAAAGATAACAAGTCCAGGTTATCTTGTCGTTCAATTATGTTGCATACCCACCACCCAAAGTCAGATTATCCTCTGTCACCTTCTATCTTGTTTTCTTTGTGCCCCTCCCACCCCCTATCCCTCTCCCATTCCCCCCTCCCCCCCGTAACCACCACACTCTTATCAATGTCTCTTAGTTTCACTATTATGTCCCACCTACGTATGGAATAATACAGTTCCTGTTTTTTTCTGATTTACTTATTTCGCTTCGTATCATGTTATCAAGATCCCACCATTTTGCTGTAAATGTTCCGAAGTCATCATTTCTTATGGCTGAGTAGTATTCCATAGTGTATATGTGCCACATCTTCTTTATCCAGTCATCTATTGATGGGCTTTTTGGTTGTTTCCATGTCCTGGCCACTGTGAACAATGCTGCAATAAACATGGGGCTGCATGTGTCTTTACGTATCAATGTTTCTGAGTTTTGGGGATATATACCCAGTAGAGGGATTGCTGGGTCATAAGGTAGTTCTATTTTCAGTTTTTTGAGGAACCACCATACTTTCTTCCATAATGGTTGTACTACTTTACATTCCCACCAACAGTGTATGAGGGTTCCTTTTTCTCCACAGCCTCTCCAACATTTGCTACTACCTGACTTGCTAATAACAGCTAATCGAACAGGTGTGAGGTGGTATCTCATTGCCGTTTTGATTTGCATTTCTCTAATAGCTAAAGAAGATGAGCATCTTTTCATATATCTGTTGGCCATTTGTATTTCTTCCTGGGAGAAGTGTCTATTCATATCCTCTTCCCATTTTTTTATTGGATTGTTTGTTTGTTTGTTGTTGAGTTTTATGAGTTCTTTGTATATTTTGGATATTAGGCCCTTATCTGAGCTGTTGTTTGAAAATATCATTTCCCATTTAGTTGGCTTTCTGTTTATTTTGTTATCAGTTTCCCTTGCTGAGCAAAAACTTCTTAGTCTGATGTAGTCCCATTCATTAATTTTTGCCTTCACTTCTCTTGCCATTGGAGTCAAATTCATAAAATGCTCTTTAAAACCCAGGTCCATGAGTTGAGTACCTATGTCTTCTTCTATGTACTTAATTGTTTCAGGTCTTATGTTTAGGTCTTTGATCCATTTTGAGTTAATTTTTGTACAGGGGGAGAGACTGTAGTCCAGTTTCATTCTTTTGCATGTGGCTTTCCAGTTTTCCCAGCACCATTTATTGAAGAGGCTTTCTTTTCTCCATTGTGTGTTGTTGGCCCCTTTATCAAAAATTATTTGACTATATATATGTGGTTTTATTTCTGGACTTTCTATTCTGTTCCATTGGTCTGAGTGTCTATTTTTCTGCCAATACCATGCTGTTTTGATTGTCGTGGCCCTATAATAGAGTTTGAAGTCAGGTATTGTTATGCCCCCAGCTTCATTCTTTTTCTTTAGGATTGCTTTGGCTATTCGGGGTTTTTTATAGTTCCATATAAATCTGATGATTTTTTGCTCTATTTCTTTAAAAAATGTCATTGGAATTTTGATGGGAATTGCATTAAATTTGTATATTGCTTTGGGTAATATAGCCGTCTTGATTATATTTATTCTTCCTAGCCAAGAACAAGGTATATTCTTCCATCTCATTATATCTTTTTCGATTTCCCTTAACAATGGTTTATAGTTTTCATTATATAAGTCCTTTACATTCTTTGTTATGTTTATTCCTAAGTATTTTATTTTTTTTGTTGCAATCGTGAAGGGGATTATTCTTTTGAGTTCCTTCTCAGTTGTTTCATTGTTGGCATATAGAAAGGCTATTGACTTCTGTATGTTAATTTTGTATCCTGCGACCTTACTGTATTGGCTTATTGTTTCTAGTAGTCTTTTTGTGGATTCTTTGGGGTTTTCGATGTATAGGATCATATCATCTGCAAAAAGTGATACCTTTACTTCTTCTTTTCCGATATGGATGCCTTTTATTTCTTTGTCTTGTCTGATTGCTCTGGCTAGAACCTCTAGTACCACATTAAATAAGAGTGGAGAGAGTGGACAACCCTGTCTTGTTCCTGATTTAAGGGGGAAAGCCTTCAGTTTAGTGCCATTTAATATGATGTTAGCTGATGGTTTATCATATATGGCCTTTATCATGTTGAGATATTTTCCTTCTATACCCATTTTGTTGAGAGTCTTAAACATAAAATTGTGTTGTATTTTATCGAAAGCCTTTTTTGCGTCTATTGATAAGATCATGTGGTTTTTGTTCTTTGTTTTGTTGATATGGTGTATTACATTAACCGTTTTACGTATGTTGAACCATCCTTGAGATTCTGGGATGAATCCCACTTGATCATGATGTATTATTTTTTTAATATGTTGTTGTATTCGATTTGCTAGTATTTTGTTTAGTATTTTAGCATCTGTATTCATTAGAGATATTGGTCTGTAGTTTTTTTTTTTTGTGCCATCCTTGCCTGGTTTTGGTATGAGGGTTATGTTGGCCTCATAAAATGTGTTTGGAAGTATTGCTTCTTCTTCAATTTTTTGGAAGACTTTGAGTAGAATAGGAACCAAGTCTTCTTTGAATGTTTGATAAAATTCGCTGGTATAGCCGTCAGGGCCTGGACTTTTATTTTTGGGGAGGTTTTTAATGGTTTTTTCTATTTCTTCTCTACTGATAGGTCTGTTTAGGCTTTCTGCTTCTTCTTGACTCAGTCTAGGAAGGTTGTATTGTTCTAGGAATTTATCCATTTCTTCTAGGTTGTTGAATTTAGTGGCATAAAGTTTTTCATAGTATTCTACAATAATTCTTTGTATAGCTACGGTGTCCGTGGTGATTTCTCCTCTTTCATTTTGGATTTTGTTTATATGAGTTCTTTCTCTTTTTTCCTTGGTAAGTCTTGCCAAGGGTTTGTCAATTTTGTTGATCTTTTCAAAGAACCAGCTCCTTGTTCTATTAATTTTTTCTATAGTTTTTCTGTTCTCTAATTCATTTATTTCTGCTCTGATTTTTATTATCTCCTTTCTTCGGCTGGTTTTGGGTTGTCTTTGTTCTTCTTTTTCTAGTTCCTTAAGGTGGGAAGTTAAGTGGTTCACTTGGGCTCTCTCTTGTTTGTTCATATATGCCTGAAGTGATATGAACTTCCCTCTTATCACTGCTTTTGCTGCATCCCATAGATTCTGATATGTCGTATTGTCATTTTCATTAGTCTGTATATATCTTTTGATCTCTGCACTTATTTCTTCTTTGACCCATTCATTTTTTAAAAGTATGTTGTTTAGTTTCCACATTTTTGTGGGATTTTTTTCCTCTTTTTTGCAGTTGAATTCTAGTTTCAAGGCTTTATGATCAGAAAATATGCTTGGTACAACTTCAATTTTTCTGAATTTGCTGATATTGTTTTTGTGGCCCAACATATGGTCAATTCTTGAGAATGATCCATGTACACTGGAGAAAAATGTATACTCAGTCACTTTGGGATGAAATGTCCTGTAGATGTCTATCATATCCAGGTGCTCTAGTGTTTTGTTTAAGGCCACTATGTCTTTGTTGATTCTCTGTTTGGATGACCGATCTAGAACCGTCAGCGGTGTATTGAGGTCTCCAAGTATGATTGTATTTTTGTCAGTTTTTGTTTTAAGATCAATAAGTAGCTGTCTTATATATTTTGGTGCTCCTTGGTTTGGTGCATATATATTAAGAATTGTTATGTCTTCTTGATTCAGTGTCCCCTTAGCCATTATGAAATGGCCATTTTTGTCTCTAAGTACTTTTCCTGTCTTGTAGTCAGCATTATCCGATATGAGTATTGCTACACCTGCTTTTTTTTGGATGTTATTTGCTTGAAGTATTGTTTTCCAGCCTTTCACTTTGAATTTGTTTTTATCCTTGTTACTTAGATGAGTTTCCTGTAGGCAGCATACAGTTGGATTTTCTTTTTTAATCCATTCTGCTACTCTGTGCCTTTTTATTGGTGAGTTTAATCCATTTACATTTAGTGTAATTATTGATACTTGTGAGTTCCCTATTGCCATTTTATATCTTGCTTTATGTTAGTTTTGTGTCTTGTTTGATCCTTCTCTTTCGTTTTTCTATCTTTTGTTTTTATTTGGTTGTATTCCATACATCTTTCCTCTGTTGCTATCTTTTTTATCTCATGTGCTTCTGTGGTGGTTTTTTCAATGGTGGTTACCTTTGAGTAATGAAAAGGGTCCCTACCCTGTTCATTGTAGCGAACTATTTTGTGAGTACTTTTGCACTCCATCGTCCTTTGCTACTGTTAATCTCCATCTTCTCCCCCTCTTTCTTTTTGTTGTTGTCACAGTTTAAATTTGGTTTTATTGTGTTCTTCTTGGAGCTTTTACTTGTGGCTCTGTTTTTTTTTTGTTCTTTGTATCTGATTGGAGAACCCCCTTTAGTAATTCCTGGAGTGGGGGTTTTCTGATGATAAATTCCCTCATCTTTTCTGTATCTGTGAATGTTTTTATTTCTCCTTCGTATTTGAAGGATAGCTTTGATGGGTATAGTATTCGTGGCTGAAAGTTCCTCTCTTTCAGGACTTTAAATATTGGGGTCCACTCTCTTCTAGCTTGTAGAGTTTCTGCTGAGAAATCTGATGATAATCTAATGGGCCTTCCTTTATATGTTGTATTCTTCTTTTCCCTGGCTGCCTTGAGAATTTTTTCTTTGCTGTTGGTTTGTGTCAGTTTCATTATGATATGCCTTGGAGTAGGTTTGTTGGGGTTAAGAAAACTTGGAGTTCTGTTTGCTTCTTGAACTTGAGGCTTTAGTTCTTTCCACAGGCTTGGGAAGTTCTCATCTATTATTTGTTTAAGTATGTTCTCCATTCCATTTTCTCTCTCTTCTCCCTCTGATATACCTATTATTCTTATGTTATTCTTTTTGATGGAGTCAGATAATTCTTTTAGGGCTTTCTCATTTTTTTTAATTTTTGAGTCTCTTTCTTCTTCTCTCTGTTGTGCCTCAAGTTGCTTGTCTTCTATTTCACTAATCCTCTCTTCTATCTGACCTGTTCTATTAGCTAAGCTTGTTACTTCGTTTTTCAGCTCGTGAATTGAGTTTTTCATCTCTGTTTGATTTGTTTTTATAGTTTCAATTTCCTTGGACATATATTCTTTGTGTTCATGGAGTTGTTTTCTGAGCTCCCTATATTGCCTTTCTGTGTTTTCTTGTATATCTCGGAGGATTTTTAGGATTTCTATCTTGAATTCTCTGTCATTTAGCTCCAAGGTTTCCAATATATTAAATTTTTTCTCCATAGATTTTTCCTCATCTAGCTGTGTTACCTCTCTTTCTTTTGTATCCATGATATTCGATTTTCTCTTCCTTAATGGCATCTGAGGGTGGTTTTGTTGATAGTATTAATGAGATTTAATAAAGAATAAAAAGTTAAAAAAAAATAAAAAAATAACAAATCGAAAAGAGTTGTTTTTTTTTAAAAAAATTAATAATGAAATAAAGAAAAATAAAATAAAATAAAAATTTTTTAAAAAAAGGAAATTATTCCCCCCCTTTTTTTCCTCTCCTCTCCTCTCCCCTCTTTCTTGAGAAAATCTTGTGGTGGACTGTGAGTTATAACAAACAATGCCTGTGATGGAGGGCCTGAATTGGGGAAAAGTAATAAAGGGGCAAAAAAGAGAGAAAGAAAAAAAAAAGAAAAAAAAAAAAAAGAAAAAAAAAAAAAGGAAAAGAAAAAAAAAAAAAAAGAGCGTATGGACCCACAAAAAGCAAATAAGGAAAAAATTTGGGTCAAGAATAAAATGATTTGCTTTTAGGTGTTGGTTTTCTAAGAGTTATGATGAGAGGAATAAGAGGAAAATGGAAAAATGGGGGGACAAATTAAAAACTTACTATTGTATTTAGTGGAGCAAGAACTAGATAATATGGAGAGCCAGGGATGGGAGCACTGCTAGTGAGTTAAAAAGGTGAAGTAAAAACCCCCCAAAATGCCACAAACATAGGTTTGAGTCCCAGATAAGATAATTTGTTTGTTATTGAGGTTTGAATGAGAGGAGATGTAAAGGAGAAAGGAAGAAACTAATATAGAGGGAGAATAGAAAGAGAGAGAGAGAAAAAAAGAGGGAACCACTAAAAGAAGAAAAAAGAAAGGAGAGAGAGAGAGAGAGTTAAGGGTTTTGGAGTGCAACCCTCATAGAGAGAAAGGAAGAGAAGAGAAATGATAATGGGAGATGTAACACTTATGGGTAGTGTAGTTCAAGGAGAGGAGAGAGTAAGACCGGTAGAGAGTTAATCGGCCAAATTGGAGGAGGAAAAAAAAGTCTCAAGAACGAAGATAAGAGAAACAAACGAACAAATATAATAAAATGGGATAGGTTATAAAGTCTGCAGATTATTCTTGATTTTGAGAGGTTATCTTCTTGCTTTTTCTTTTCTCTCCCTCTTCCTGGTCGGTGACTCTGTACCCCGGGTTCTGCCCCTTTGGCACGCTCAGGTAGAGGTTTGCAGTTGATAAGTCTCTATGGCAATGTCATGTATTATGCTTTATTCTCGTTGGGAGTTGAGGCTCATTAGCATTTATAGGCTCCGACAGTGAGAGAGTCCGTGTTCCTGAAGCCTTTCTCCTAGTCTTTCCTTCCTCAATTAGTAGCCTGATAGTCCAGGTATGGGGTTGCTGCTGCCTCTGCCTGGATAGTAAGAGGCTCAAATTGCTGGCAACTCCCCACTCTATTTCCACTCAGCACAGGGCTCTGGGTAAGGCTCAGTCAGTCAGAGCTGCTAGCATAATCAGGTGGGCTTTCCGCCCACTCAAAGACCACTGGCTCTGCCACTCTGTCCGGTAACACAAGTGGGCGCCCACTTCCGGGGCGCTTGGAGGAAACTCTCACTCACTGTCTGCAACCAGGATATCCGGCCAGCAGTCTCACGCTCTGAGTGAAACCCCCAACCGCAGGGAAAAGTTGCAGCATTGGAATTGAGTCTCGCTCCGTCCCCGTGTGCGGCTTTTGCAAGGCGCTGGGGCGGCCCGAGATTCCGCTTTGGCCCACACAAAGGCCCCTGACTCTGCCCCTCTGTGCGATAACACGGGCGCGCCCTGCCGAGGCACTCGGAGGAATCGCTCACTCCTTATCTGCGCGCGCACACCAGGATATGAGGCCGGCCGCGGTTCCCTCTGAGTAAAACCCTCACCAGCACGGAAAATCTCCACCGTTGGAAGTAGTTCTCACTCCCTCCCGTGCGTGGCTTTCCCAGGGCGCTGGGGCTGCCCAGAGACTCTGCCCTCAGCCCACAGAAAGGCCTCTGACCCTGCCTCTCCGTGGGGCAACACGGGCACCCACTTCCGCGGCTTAGGAAGAAATCTCTCTTCCACTAACTGCGCACCGAATAGGAGACCGGGTAAAATGGCTGCTCCGCTTGTCTTTCTTTGTTTGGGTTTGGCGCGAGTGTTAGCTTGTATTGCTCGGGTTGCCACAGGATCAGATTTTCCTCAGCTTGGATCTCTGAGCCACAGCCTGGTTCGGCCGTTTTTGCTGCGGCGGCCTGGATCTATTTACCCCCTTTGCCCGCCTCAGTTTCTATATTCACAGTTACCAGAGAAAGCCGCCCTGTTTAGGTTAGTGAGGAAGGCGGAGCATTTCTTACTCCCTATTTCCTTCGGGGTTTGGTTATATATTTAGCCAATTTTTCACTCAATCATACCTTTGGGTGTATTGCGAAGAATCTGGAAGCTCCAAGTATAGGTTTTTCTGTTTCTGGTTGAAGATCTTGTTGAGTTTTGGGGGAGATTTATCGGTATCACTTCCTACTCCGCCATTACTCTGACGTGATTCCCCAAAAGGGAGTTTCTTATCTCAGTACATAGTACGTCCTTGTATACCAGGGAGTTCCTACTTTCTTCTTCCCCCATTCTCCACAGAAAGGAGGGGATAAGAAACCTGACTCTTTCTTCTAAAATATTAATATTCATTTTTACAATTTTTTGGTATTTTATCACATTATGACCATTAACTTTTTAATGTAGCATGTCTTGGACATGTTTCTTTTTGGTACCTATAGGCCCAATTAATCCTTAACAGCTAAATAATATAGCATAAAACTTATTTAATTAGTCCTTTATTTAAAACATTTGATTGTGTCTAGTTCTTTGTTATTACAAAAACTCTGTAATAGAATCTTTGTAAATTGTTCAACCTTCCTTTGTGTAGGTAGAGCCATTTGTTTGAGGAAATCTAAGAGTAGCAATGCCAGGTCAAAGGCGATGCACATGTATTTTTTTATTTTAACAGCTATAGATAGTTGTGTTTCTTATAAATTAGGTCAATTTTTACCTCAATCAGTGTATGACAGTATCTGTTTCCCTTAGAATTTACCAACACTGTGGATTTTTAAAAAATATTAATCTTTGCTAATCTGAAAAGTGGAAAATGTTATCCTTTCAAGTGACATTTCTCTTATTAATGAGGCTAAACAGTTTTTTTATTTTTTATAAGAACCATTTGTATTTTTATTGTTGTTTTGTGTTTTTTTTTGTATTTTTCTGAAGCTGGAAATGGAGAGAGACAGTCAGACAGACTCCTGCATGCGCCCAACTGGGATCCACCCAGCATGCCCACCAGGGGCGACGCTCTGCCCACCAGGGGGCGATGCTCTGCCCCTCTGGGGCATTGCTCTGCTGTGACCAGAGCCACTCTAGCGCCTGTGGCAGAGGCCCAAGGAGCCATCCTCAGCGCTCGGGCCATCTTTGCTCCAATGGGGCCTTGGCTGCAGGAGGGGAAGAGAGAGACAGAGAGGAAGGGGGGGTGGAGAAGCAAATGGGCGCTTCTCCTATGTGCCCTGGCCAGGAATCGAACTCGGGTCCCCCGCACGCCAGGCCGACGCTCTACCGCTGAGCCAACTGGCCAGGGCCTGTTGTTTTGTATTTTTATTGTTGTTGTTAACTATTTTACACTTGGTTAATTTTTTTATTACATACTTGGATTTTTTCTTTCTAGAAATTCTTTACACATTAGCACCTTCTGTGAGACATGAGTTGCTGGTATATCCCAAGGTGTTTATGGTAAATATTAAGGCAACAATATTTTATGAATATATAAATTTTTATGACTTCTTGGATTTTTGTGTCCAAATGGGATTTTTTTCTTAAACCATAGTCCTGAAATAATATAAATAAAACATTTATGTTCCAAATTTTCTGCCTGTGATATAAAAGCAAAAATATAATAAAACACAAAAAATATTTGAAAGAGAAAACTAAGATTTCTTAAATTTCATTTCAAGTAAAGATGAATTGGCAAGATTACATCACATCTGTTTCTCCCATTTCTGATCCACCATTAACAATGTTAAAATCCCAAATGACATTTTCTAAGGACACCATGTTTCAACTGTTTTGGCACTAGTGTATATATAAATCCTAATTTCAGGCTCTAGTTGACATTTCAAATGGCTATTACAAATTATTTAAATTCTTTTACCATTGAATTTGATTTTAAACTTTTAAAGCTGATGGACAGAATATGATAATAGCCAAACTCTATATTTTCTATAAATGTTAAATATACATACTTGGAATTCTCAATATTTGAACGTGTCCTTGCAAAAACTGCATTGAAGAAAAAAGAAAACTTGGTGCACATACCATCTTTTTATACAGTTATTCCTTCAGAGACTCCAAATTAAAACACAAACAAAACAGCAATTGTTCTAATAGATTATTTCACTCTCCTCCTCTTTTTTATCACTTTTCCTCCATCCACTGTTGTAAAGTACCAAAAGCTACAGAATTAATGTTAATGTTTTAGAAAATTTAAAGAACATTTTATTAATTTGAGCTAGGCATGCAGAAAGATTTTGTAAGTGTAATTTCTATGCTTGTGTGATTAGCATCAAAACAAAGGTGGCCAATGGTATTGTGTTGTAAATGCAGAAGAGGAAGGAGACTTGGATTTCCTGACCTTCCCTCATACCTATGGGAGAAGGGGTAAATAGCTAACCAGATACAAAAAGAAAAAATAAAATTAAAATCTTTTCTTATACTAATAAACCATTTACAGATATCTGTCCCTATGGAAACTACCCTCCCCCTCCTGAAAGCATGTAGTTAATGTATGTATCTCTAAACAAAAGGTATAAACTTATGCCGTGAGGTCATAAGTTTTCCTCCTGTCTCTAATCTTGATAAATTAATGCCTGAGTTTGCAAAAATAGTCTTTGCTTTACTTTTCATCACCCTAACTTTTTATTACCTATCATTTTTGTGAAAATATCTAACTTTATTACATTTTATTTACCTACTAGAGTGTGAGTACCAAATTTCTAAGCAATAGTCTGACAAGTAGTTCCCCTCATAACCTATGCTTATAGAGAAAGGAAACTAACATTTTGACACTTATTATGCCTTAGGCATTTTAAATAAATTATTGAAACCCTCCTTATGATAAAGACCTAAAACTGAAGTAGTATATTTATCATCGCACAGCCAAAAATGGCAGAACCAGATTTGAATTCATATATGACTTGAAGTTATTTTCTTTTTATTTCACTACCAAGACACACTGTTGCTTTTTAAGAATTACAATACTGAAATTGTCTGATGACTCATAATTATAGAAGCCCTTTGACTATTTATTTGTATTAATTCTTATACTCTGAAAATATCAAAATCCTTTTTTATTGCTATTTGTTATTTTATTCACCTTTGAACATAGTGGATGCTAGGCAATTTAATAGGTTTGTTGTATATTATCTAATAAATAGAGGGTTTTCTTATGTCTCAGACTAGATTATGAAAATAGGTTCTCACATTTATATAAAAAGAAACATATTAAATTCTTCATTTTCCAGTTTTGTTTATGTTAAGTATCAGTATTCACTCTTTATTTATTCAACATTTATACTGAGCCTGACCAGGCTGTAAAACAATAGATAGAGTGTGGGACTGGGATGTGGAGGACCGAGGTTCAAAACCTGAGGTCAGGAGTGACGTCAGAGAAATGGCGCCATATGGAGCAATACCGATAAATTTCCCCAAAATTTCAACAAGTTCTTCAACCAGAGACAGAAAAATCTGTCCTTGGAGCATCTAGAAGTCCCACACTGAACATGAAGGTATGATTGAGCAAAAAATTGACTAAATATATAATCAACCCAGAAGGAAATAGGATGGAGAAAGGAACACTCCACCTTCCTCACTAACCTAAACAAGGACTGCTTTCATTTGGAAAAGAGAGTATAGGAACTAAGGCGAGCAAAGGGTTGGTGAATAGAGCCAGGCTGTGGCATGGACATCCAAGCTGAGGAAAAACAGCGCTTGTGGCTAACCAGTCAACACAAGCTAATGCTAGCACCAAACCCAGACAAAGAAAGGCAAGTGTGGCAGCCATTAGCCCCAATATCCTGGTCAGCGAGCGTGGATAGAGCGAGAGAGGTTCCTCCTAGTGCTCCGGGAGTGGGCGCCTGTGTTACGGGACAGAGGGGCAGAGTCAGAGGCCTTTGTGTGGGCTGAGACCAGAGTATCGGTGTTGCCCCTGCAACCTAAAGGGGGGCACACGGGAAGTGCATGAAAGTGAACTTCCCTACAGGCGAACTTCTCCGGGCAGGCAGGGCACCTCATCTGGAAAGAGTGACGGCTGCCCCAATACTCAGGTCAGGGAGCGCAGATAGTGTGCGATAGGTTCCTCCTAACACCTCAGGAGTGGGCACCTGTGTTCCCAGAGAGGGCAGAGTCAGAGGCCTTTGCATGGGCTGTAATCAGAGTTTTGGTGCTGCCCCTGCACCCTGAAGAGTGGTGCACGGGGAGTGCCAGAAAGTGAAATTCCCTATGCTTGAACTTCTCTGGGCAAGCGGGGCACCTCACCCAGGGCAAGAGGCAGCTGCCCCGATACCCTAGTTGGCGAGCGCAGATAGTGGGCGAGATGTTCCTCCTAGCGTCCTGGGAGTCGACGCCTGTGTTCCCACACAGAGGAGCAGAGTCAGAGGCCTTTGCATGGGCTGTGACTAGAGTCTCGGTGTAGCCCCTGTGCCCTGAAGAGCAGCATGTGGTGAATGCATGAGAGCAAAATTCCTTACGCTCGAACATCTCCAGGCAGGTGGGGCAACTCACCCAGCCATAGAAGCTAACAGACCCATGAAGGATTAGCTTAACCCACAGTCTGCTCACTTCCAAACTGACCTATGCTACCCTAACTGAAAAGATCTCTCTCAGGTCAGTGATCTAAGACAAGGGGTTTGATATTTTTTAGTGCCTCTTGCTATGCACGTAGGGGTGGGAGCAACTTCTGATTGGCAGAGCTTTCATACTCAGGGCTATATGTTAAAAAGAGGGGTTTGGAAGCTTGTAAATCCTCCTGCTTTGCAAACAGCAACTAGGGAATCTTCTACCCAGCCAAAACAGGTTACAAAGTGACAAAAGCCTGGGGAAAGGGGTCCTATAGAGCGCTGAGGAATTCTGGATATGCCTAGAGGTACATAAAAAGTCACCTTGAAAACAATTGGCTCCCAGACCCACCTGATTATGCTAGCGGCTCTGACTGACAAAGCCCTACCCAGAGCCCTGTGCGGAGTGAGAATAGAGTGAAGATTTGCCAGCTTTTTGAGCCTCTTACTCTCCAGGCAGAGGCAGCAGCAACCTCATAGCTGGATCATCAGGCTGCTAATTCAGAAAGGAAAGACTAGGAGAGAGGCTCCAGGAAAACAGACTCTCTCATTGTCAGAGCCTGCAAATGCTAATGAGCCTTGACTGCCAATGAGACTGAAGCCTAATATATGACATCGCCATAGAGACTTATCAACTGCAAACCTCTACCTAAGAATGCCACAGGGGCAGAACCCGGGGTACAGAGTCACCAACCAGGAAGGAGAGAAAAGAAAAAGCAAGAAGATAACCTCTCAAAATAAAGAAAAATCCACAGACTATATAAACTTTTCCATTTTATTTTATTTGTTCATTTGTTACTTTCATCGTCTTGTCTTGATTATTTTCTTCTTCTTTCACTTCGGTTGTTTAATTCTCTGCTGGTCTTACTCTTTCCTCTTCTTGAACTACACTACCCATTAAGTGTTACATCTCCCATTTTCTTTCCTTTCTTCTTCGTTTCACTCTATGAGGGTTGCACTCCAAAACCCCTAACTCTCTCTCTCTTTTTGTACTTTTTTCTTTTTTCTTCTTTTTGTTTTTTTCTCCTTTTTTTCTCCCTCTATATTAGTTTCTTCTTTTCTCCTTTACTTTTCCTTTCATTCAATCCTGAAAAACAAACAAATTATTTTATTTGGTACTCAAATTTTTCTTTGTGGCACTTTGGGTGTTTTTCACTTTGCTCTTTTAACTCATTAACAGTGCTCCCAACCCTGGCTCTCCATTTTATCTAGTTTCAACTTCACTAAATACAATAGTAATTTTTAATTTTTTTTCCCTTTTTCCTGTTACGCTCTTATCCCTCTCATTATATTTCTTAGTCAACCATCACTTAAAAGTAAATCATTTTATTCTTGACCCCAATTTTTTTTTTGCATTTTGTGGGTCAATACCCCCCTTTTTCCCCCTTTATCACTTCTCCCCAACTAAGGCCCTCCATTATAGGTAGTATTTGTTCTATTTAGAACAATATAATTCACAGATCATCACAATTTTTTCTAAAGAAGGAGAGGAGAGGAGAAAAAAAAAAGGAAATCATAATTTTTTTACTTTTTATTCTTTATTAATTCTCATTAGTACTATCAACAAAACCACCCTCAGATGCTATTAAGAAAAAGGAAATCGAATATCATGGATACAAAAGACAGAGAGGTAGCACAGATAGATGAGGAAAAATTTATGGAGAAAAAATTTAATATATTGGAAACCTTGGAGCTAAATGACAGAGAGTTTAAAATAGAAATTCTAAAAATACTCAGAGATATACAAGAAAACACAGAAAGGCAATTTAGGGAGCTCAGAAAACAACAAACACAAAGTATATATTACCAAGGAAATTGAAACTATAAAAACAAATCAGAGATGAAAAACTCAATTCATAAACTGAAAAATGAGGTAACAAGCTTAGCTAATAAACAGGCCAGATAGAAGGTAGGATTAATGAATTAGAAAGCAAGCAACTTGAGGCACAATAGAGAGAAGAAGAAAGAGACTCAAAAATTAAAAAAAAAAAATGAGAAAGCCCTACAGAAATGGTCTGACTCCATCAAAAAGTATAACATAAGAATAATACGTATATCAGAGGGAGAAGAGAGAGAAAATGGAATGGAGAACATATTCAAACACATAATAGATGAGAACTTCCCAAGCCTGTGGAAAGAACTAAAGCCTCAAATTCAAGAAGCAAACAAAACTCCAAGTTTTCTTAACCCCAACAAACCTACTCCAAGGCACATCATAATGAAATTGGCACAAGCCAATGGCAAAGAGAAAATTCACAAGGCAGCCAGGGAAAAGAAGAATACAACATATAAAGGAAGGCCTATTAGATTATCATCGAATTTCTCAACAGAAACTCTACAAGCTAGAAGAGAGTGAACCCCAATATTTAAAGTTATGAAAGAGAGGAACTTTCAGCCACGAATACTATACACATCAAAGCTATCCTTCAAATATGAAGGAGAAATAGAAACATTCACAGATACAGAAAAGATGAGGGAATTTATCATGAGAAAACACTATTCCAGGAATTACTAAAGGGGTTTTTCCAACCAGATACAAAGAACAAAACAAAACAACCACAAGTAAAAGCTCCACTAAGAACACAATAAAACCAAATTTAAACTGTGAAAACAAAAACAAAAAAAAAAAGGGAAAGAGGACGGAGATTAACAGTAGCAAAGGACAATGGAGTGCAGAAGTACTCACAAGATAGTGTATTACAGTGGACAGGGTAGGAACCCCTTTCATTATTTAATGGTAACTACCCTTGGAAGAACCACCACAGAAGCACATGATTTAAAAAAGATAGCAACAGAGGAAAGAAGTATGAAACACAACCAAACAAAAACAAAGGATAGAAAAACAAGAGAAGAATCAAACAAGATACAAAACTAACAGAAAGCCATTTATAAAATGGCAATAGGGAACCCACAAGTGTCAATAATTAAATGGTTAATTTTGACAAGTGTCAAAATGTAAACGGTTTAAACTCACCAATAAAAGACAAAGAGTAGCAGAATGGATTTAAAAAAGTCCAACTATATGCTGCCTAAAAGAAATACATCTAAGCAACAAGGATAAAAACAAATTCAAAGTGAAAGGCTGGAAAACAATACTCCAAGTAAATAACATCCAAAATAAATGCAGGCATAGCAATACTCATATCCAATAATGCTGACTACAAGACAACAAAAGTACTCAGAGACAAATATGGTCATTTCATTATGGTTAAGGGGACACTGAATCAAGGAGACATAACAATTATTAATATACATGCACCAAACCAAGGAGCACCAAAATATATAAGACAACTACTTATTGACCCTAAAACAAAAACTGACAAAAATACAATCATACCTGGAGACCTCAATACACTGCTAACAGCTCTAGATCATTCATCTAGACAGAGAGTCTATAAAGACATATTGGCCTTAAACAAAACACTAGAGCACCTGGATATGATAGACATCTACAGGACATTTCATCCCAAAGTGACAGATTATACATTTTTCTCCAGTGTACATGGGTCATTCTCAAGAATTGACCATATGTTGGGCCATAAAAATAAGACCAGCAAATTCAGAAAAATCAAAATTGTACCAAAGATATTTTCTGATATAAAGCCTTAAAATTAGAATTCAACTGCAAAAAAGAAGAAAAAAACCCCATAAAAATGTGGAAACTAACAACAAACTTATAAAAAATGAATAGGTCAAAGAACAAATAAGCGAAGAGATCAAATGATACATACAGACAAATGAAAATGACAATACAACATATCAGAATCTATGAGAGGCAGCAAAAGCAGTGATAAGAGGGAAGTTCATATCACTTCAGGCCTATATGAACAAACAAAAGAGAACCCAAGTAAACCACTTAGCTTCACACTTTAAGGCAGTAGAAAAAGAAGAACAAATACAATCCAATATCAGCTGAAGAAAGGAGATAATAAAAATCAGAGCAGAAATAAATGAAATAGAGAACAGAAAAACTATAGAAAAAATTAATAGAACAAGGAGCTGGGTCTTTGAAAAGATCAATAAATTTGACAAACCCTTGGCAAGACTCACCAAGAAAAAAAGAGAAAGGACTCATATAAATAAAATCCAAAATGAAAAGGATATCACCATGGATACCATTGATATACAAAGAATTATTGGAGAATACTACAAAAAACTATATTCCACTAAATTCAACAATCTAGAACAAATGGATAAATTTCTAGAACAATACAACCTTCATAAACTGAGTCAAGAAGAAGCAGAAAGCCTAAACAGACCAATTAGCAGGGAAGAAATAGAAAAAAACATTAAAAACCTCCCCCAAAATAAAAGTCCAGGCCCAGAAGGTTAAAATAGTGAATTCTATCAAACATTCAAAGAAGACTTGGTATCTATTTTACTCAAAGTCTTCCAAAAAATTGAAGAAGAAGCAATACTTTCAAACATATTTTATGAGGCCAACATAACCCTCATACCAAAACCTTGCAAGGATGGCACAAAAAAAGAAAACTACAGACCAATATCTCTAATGAATACAGATGCTAAAATACTAAACAAAATACTAGCAAATCGAATAGAACAACATATTAAAAAAATAATACATCGGAGAGACAAGATGGCGCTGGAGTAGGCGGACGTACCAGCATCTACCTCCCAAAACCAAAGTGGATTACAAACTAATTTTATGAACTATCAGCTGGAAAAACCAACTTTGGACTAAACTAAAAGGACTCCTCAACCCAGGAACACTGAAGAAGCCACACAGAGACTGGTAGGAAAAGCGGAAATGCGGAGAGGGCTGCCCAGCTTCTCGGAGCGAACGGCAGCAGGGTGAGACTCGCGTGGCAGGAAGTGAGTTTAGCAGAGGGGAAAGGGTCCTGAGCTCCAGGAACAAAGCCCCAGCCTGCAGTCCCAGAGCCCAGAAGAAGCGTAAGGATAGTATTTAGCTGGAAACAAGTCAGGATACTGTTTGTGAGAGATTCTGATTTCTCAGACCCAGGATCCTTCTTAAAGGGACCACGCAGAACATCTCTCTCACAAACACTAACCCGGGGCTCCTGGGGATGGAGGGAGAGGGGAGAGAACCACAGTAACAGGAAGAGAGTGCAATCTAGGAGGCATAGGGAGAAACATCTTGGGAGATAGCCACCCTAACCCCTGGGATGAGGCACTCCCCAAAGCTGAAGTGAATATTTCCCCCGGAAACAGCAATACCAGCAAAGGGAAGCAGGAGAGCAGCCAAACAAGCTCCCCCGCAGCATTCAGAGCAGAGTCGCATAGAAGGAGGGAGCTTTCGGGTCTACAGTAGTGAGTCTTAGGGTCCAAGATGCAACACCCCCACCCACGCGGCTGAGGGCGTGCCGGAGGGCGGGCGGCAGCGGGAGACAAAAGCGCGGATCTGCTGCAGGGTTGGAAGCCGGCTGGCCACCACTGGGCTCAAGTGTGAGCTCAATCTTGCCCGGCTAGGGAGAAGGGGGCGTACAAAAGCGGCCAAGCTCAGCTGCCGGCAGCCTGTAATCCAGCCTCTGAGAGAAGGGCGGGAAACCCAGAATGGGTGGAAACCAGCCCCAGAGCAAGGGCAGAGGAGCACATCCATGCCCCGCCCATGCAACCCAGGCTTGCGGTCTGACTTGGTAGCCGGCTCATCCCGCGGGGGTGGAGCGAAAAGCCCAGAAGAGGCAGAGTTCCGCTACGGAGCTGAGCTTGGGCAAGCAGCCCGGCCTGGCGGTAGAGCCAAGGCTAGCAGCTGTTCCTTGAGTGGGATCATCCTGCAAAGGCAGGGCGAAAGCTCGGAAACAGGTGGAGACCTGCAGCTGAGCAAAGGTGCTCGCCAGTGCCCTCAGGACCGAGCATAACGTCACACACGGGGGTGGGGCAAAGGACAAGGCCACCAACCCTTGTGCACCCGAGCACGTGATCACAGCCACTCCCGTGAAGAGAAAATGGGGAGGTAGAGAAATACAACACAAATAAACCAAGAGAAATCCCCAGAAAAGGACCTAAGTGAATCAGATATAACCAAATTACCAGATGCAGAGTTTAAAATAACAATTGTTAGGATGCTCAAAGATATTAGAACCACCATAGATGGCCATTACGAAAACCTAAATAAAGAGATAACAAATATAAAAAAGGACATTGAAATAATAAAAAAGAATCAGACAGAAATGACAAATACAATATCTGAAATGAAGAATACAATGGAAGGAATTAAAAGCAGGATGGATGAAGCAGAGAATCGAATCAGTGAGTTAGAGGACACAATAAATAAAGGCATGGAAACAGAGCAGAAAAAAGAAAAGAGACTCAAAAAGTCTGAGGAAACTCTAAGAGAGCTCTGTGACAACATGAAGAGAAATAACATCCGCATCATAGGGGTTCCTGAAGAAGAAGAGAAAGAACAAGGGATAGAGACTTTGTTCAAACATATTATAGCAGAAAACTTCCCCCAATTAAGGCAGGAAAACGTTTCACATGTTCAGGAAGCACAGAGAACTCCATTAAGGAGAAACCCAAAGAAACCAACACCAAGACACATCATAATTAAATTACCAAAGCTAAATGATAAAGAGAAAATATTAAAAGTTACTATAGAAAAAAAGACTATCACCTACAAAGGAGCCCCCATAAGGATGACTTCTGACTTCTCAACAGAAACACTTGAGGCCAGAAGGGAATGGCAAGAAATATTCAAAGTAATGCAGAACAAGAACCTACAACCAAGACTACTTTATCCAGCAAGGCTATCATTTAAAATTGAAGGAGAAATAAAAAGCTTTACAGACAAAAAAAACCTCAAGGATTTCACTGCAACCAAACCAAGGCTACAAGAAATGCTAAGGGACCTGTTGTAAACAGATCAAAGGAAAAAAAGAATATAGCAAAAGAGAAAAAAGTTTTAAAGAAAAAAAATGGCAATAAACAATTTCTTTTTTTTTTTTTTTTTATTTTATTTTTTTAATGGGGTGACATCAATAAATCAGGATACATATATTCAAAGATAACAAGTACAGGTTATCTTGTCGTTCAATTATGTTGCATACCCACCACCCAAAGTCAGATTGTCCTCTGTCACCTTCTATCTTGTTTTCTTTGTGCCCCTCCCACCCCCTATCCCTCTCCCATTCCCTCCTCCCCCCTGTAACCACCACACTCTTATCAATGTCTCTTAGTTTCACTATTATGTCCCACCTACGTATGGAATAATACAGTTCCTGTTTTTTTCTGATTTACTTATTTCGCTTCGTATCATGTTATCAAGATCCCACCTTTTTTGAGGAACCACCATACTTTCTTCCATAATGGTTGTACTACTTTACATTCCCACCAACAGTGTATGAGGGTTCCTTTTTCTCCACAGCCTCTCCAACATTTGCTATTACCTGACTTGCTAATAACAGCTAATCGAACAGGTGTGAGGTGGTATCTCATTGCCGTTTTGATTTGCATTTCTCTAATAGCTAAAGAAGATGAGCATCTTTTCATATATCTGTTGGCCATTTGTATTTCTTCCTGGGAGAAGTGTCTATTCATATCCTCTTCCCATTTTTTTATTGGATTGTTTGTTTGTTTGTTGTTGAGTTTTATGAGTTCTTTGTATATTTTGGATATTAGGCCCTTATCTGAGCTGTTGTTTGAAAATATCATTTCCCATTTAGTTGGCTTTCTGTTTATTTTGTTATCAGTTTCCCTTGCTGAGCAAAAACTTCTTAGTCAGATGTAGTCCCATTCATTAATTTTTGCCTTCACTTCTCTTGCCATTGGAGTCAAATTCATAAAATGCTCTTTAAAACCCAGGTCCATGAGTTGAGTACCTATGTCTTCTTCTATGTACTTAATTGTTTCAGGTCTTATGTTTAGATCTTTGATCCATTTTGAGTTAATTTTTGTACAGGGGGAGAGACTGTAGTCCAGTTTCATTCTTTTGCATGTGGCTTTCCAGTTTTCCCAGCACCATTTATTGAAGAGGCTTTCTTTTCTCCATTGTGTGTTGTTGGCCCCTTTATCAAAAATTATTTGACTATATATATGTGGTTTTATTTCTGGACTTTCTATTCTGTTCCATTGGTCTGAGTGTCTATTTTTCTGCCAATACCATGCTGTTTTGATTGTCGTGGCCCTATAATAGAGTTTGAAGTCAGGTATTGTTATGCCCCCAGCTTCATTCTTTTCTTTAGGATTGCTTTGGCTATTCGGGGTTTTTTATAGTTCCATATAAATCTGATGATTTTTTGCTCTATTTCTTTAAAAAATGTCATTGGAATTTTGATGGGAATTGCATTAAATTTGTATATTGCTTTGGGTAATATAGCCATCTTGATTATATTTATTCTTCCTAGCCAAGAACAAGGTATATTCTTCCATCTCATTATATCTTTTTCGATTTCCCTTAACAATGGTTTATAGTTTTCATTATATAAGTCCTTTACATTCTTTGTTATGTTTATTCCTAAGTATTTTATTTTTTTTGTTGCAATCGTGAAGGGGGATTATTCTTTTGAGTTCCTTCTCAGTTGTTTCATTGTTGGCATATAGAAAGGCTATTGACTTCTGTATGTTAATTTTGTATCCTGCGACCTTACTGTATTGGCTTATTGTTTCTAGTAGTCTTTTTGTGGATTCTTTGGGGTTTTCGATGTATAGGATCATATCATCTGCAAAAAGTGATATCTTTACTTCTTCTTTTCCGATATGGATGCCTTTTATTTCTTTGTCTTGTCTGATTGCTCTGGCTAGAACCTCTAGTACCACATTAAATAAGAGTGGAGAGAGTGGACAACCCTGTCTTGTTCCTGATTTAAAGGGGAAAGCCTTCAGTTTAGTGCCATTTAATATGACGTTAGCTGATGGTTTATCATATATGGCCTTTATCATGTTGAGATTTTTTCCTTCTATACCCATTTTGTTGAGAGTCTTAAACATAAATTGTGTTGTATTTTATCGAAAGCCTTTTCTGCGTCTATTGATAAGATCATGTGGTTTTTGTTCTTTGTTTTGTTGATATGGTGTATTACGTTAACTGTTTTACGTATGTTGAACCATCCTTGAGATTCTGGGATGAATCCCACTTGATCATGATGTATTATTTTTTTAATATGTTGTTGTATTCGATTTGCTAGTATTTTGTTTAGTATTTTAGCATCTGTATTCATTAGAGATATTGGTCTGTAGTATTCTTTTTTTGTGCCATCCTTGCCTGGTTTTGGTATGAGGGTTATGTTGGCCTCATAAAATGTGTTTGGAAGTATTGCTTCTTCTTCAATTTTTTGAAAGACTCTGAGTAGAATAGGAACCAAGTCTTCTTTGAATGTTTGATAAAATTCGCTGGTATAGCCATCAGGGCCTGGACTTTTATTTTTGGGGAGGTTTTTAATGGTTTTTTCTATTTCTTCTCTACTGATAGGTCTGTTTAGGCTTTCTGCTTCTTCTTGACTCAGTCTAGGAAGGTTGTATTTTTCTAGGAATTTATCCATTTCTTCTAGGTTGTTGAATTTAGTGGCATAAAGTTTTTCATAGTATTCTACAATAATTCTTTGTATATCTACAGTGTCCGTGGTGATTTCTCCTCTTTCATTTTGGATTTTGTTTATATGAGTTCTTTCTCTTTTTTCCTTGGTAAGTCTTGCCAAGGGTTTGTCAATTTTGTTGATCTTTTCAAAGAACCAGCTCCTTGTTCTATTAATTTTTTCTATAGTTTTTCTGTTCTCTAATTCATTTATTTCTGCTCTGATTTTTATTATCTCCTTTCTTCGGCTGGTTTTGGGTTGTCTTTGTTCTTCTTTTTCTAGTTCCTTAAGGTGGGAAGTTAAGTGGTTCACTTGGGCTCTCTCTTGTTTGTTCATATAGGCCTGAAGCGATATGAACTTCCCTCTTATCACTGCTTTTGCTGCATCCCATAGATTCTGATATGTCGTATTGTCATTTTCATTAGTCTGTATATATCTTTTGATCTCTGCACTTATTTCTTCTTTGACCCATTCATTTTTTAAAAGTATGTTGTTTAGTTTCCACATTTTTGTGGGATTTTTTTCCTCTTTTTTGCAGTTGAATTCTAGTTTCAAGGCTTTATGATCAGAAAATGTGCTTGGTACAACTTCAATTTTTCTGAATTTGCTGATATTGTTTTTGTGGCCCAACATATGGTCAATTCTTGAGAATGATCCATGTACACTGGAGAAAAATGTATACTCAGTCACTTTGGGATGAAATGTCCTGTAGATGTCTATCATATCCAGGTGCTCTAGTGTTTTGTTTAAGGCCACTATGTCTTTGTTGATTCTCTGTTTGGATGACCGATCTAGAGCCGTCAGCGGTGTATTGAGGTCTCCAAGTATGATTGTATTTTTGTCAGTTTTTGTTTTAAGATCAATAAGTAGCTGTCTTATATATTTTGGTGCTCCTTGGTTTGGTGCATATATATTAAGAATTGTTATGTCTTCTTGATTCAGTGTCCCCTTAGCCATTATGAAATGGCCATTTTTGTCTCTAAGTACTTTTCCTGTCTTGTAGTCAGCATTATCCGATATGAGTATTGCTACACCTGCTTTTTTTTGGATGTTATTTGCTTGGAGTATTGTTTTCCAGCCTTTCACTTTGAATTTGTTTTTATCCTTGTTACTTAGATGAGTTTCCTGTAGGCAGCATACAGTTGGATTTTTTTTTTAGTCCATTCTGCTACTCTGTGCCTTTTTATTGGTGAGTTTAATCCATTTACATTTAGTGTAATTATTGATACTTGTGAGTTCCCTATTGCCATTTTATATCTTGCTTTCTGTTAGTTTTGTGTCTTGTTTGATCCTTCTCTTTTGTTTTTCTATCTTTTCTTTTTATTTGGTTGTATTCCATACATCTTTCCTCTGTTGCTATCTTTTTTATCTCATGTGCTTCTGTGGTGGTTTTTTCAATGGTGGTTACCTTTGAGTAATGAAAAGGGTCCTTACCCTGTTCATTGTAGTGAACTATTTTGTGAGTACTTTTGCACTCCATCGTCCTTTGCTACTGTTAATCTCCGTCTTCTCCCCCTCTTTCTTTTTGTTGTTGTCACAGTTTAAATTTGGTTTTATTGTGTTCTTCTTGGAGCTTTTACTTGTGGCTCTGTTTTTTTTTGTTCTTTGTATCTGATTGGAGAACCTCCTTTAGTAATTCCTGGAGTGGGGGTTTTCTGATGATAAATTCCCTCATCTTTTCTGTATCTGTGAATGTTTTTATTTCTCCTTCGTATTTGAAGGATAGCTTTGATGGGTATAGTATTCGTGGCTGAAAGTTCCTCTCTTTCAGGACTTTAAATATTGGGGTCCACTCTCTTCTAGCTTGTAGAGTTTCTGCTGAGAAATCTGATGATAATCTAATGGGCCTTCCTTTATATGTTGTATTCTTCTTTTCCCTGGCTGCCTTGAGAATTTTTTCTTTGCTGTTGGTTTGTGTCAATTTCATTATGATATGCCTTGGAGTAGGTTTGTTGGGGTTAAGAAAACTTGGAGTTCTGTTTGCTTCTTGAACGTGAGGCTTTAGTTCTTTCCACAGGCTTGGGAAGTTCTCATCAATTATTTGTTTAAGTATGTTCTCCATTCCATTTTCTCTCTCTTCTCCCTCTGATATACCTATTATTCTTATGTTATTCTTTTTGATGGAGTCAGATAATTCTTGTAGGGCTATCTCATTTTTTTTTAATTTTTGAGTCTCTTTCTTCTTCTCTCTGTTGTGCCTCAAGTTGCTTGTCTTCTATTTCACTAATCCTCTCTTCTATCTGACCTGTTCTATTAGCTAAGCTTGTTACTTCGTTTTTCAGCTCGTGAATTGAGATTTTCATCTCTGTTTGATTTGTTTTTATATTTTCAATTTCCTTGGACATATATTCTTTGTGTTCATGGAGTTGTTTTCTGAGCTCCCTATATTGCCTTTCTGTGTTTTCTTGTATATCTCGGAGGATTTTTAGGATTTCTATCTTGAATTCTCTGTCATTTAGCTCCAAGGTTTCCAATATATTAAATTTTTTCTCCATAGATTTTTTCCTCATCTAGCTGTGTTACCTCTCTTTCTTTTGTATCCATGATATTCGATTTTCTCTTCCTTAATGGCATCTGAGGGTGGTTTTGTTGATAGTATTAATGAGATTTAATAAAGAATAAAAAGTTAAAAAAAATAAAAAATAACAAATCGAAAAGAGTTGTTTTTTTTTTAAAAAAATTAATAATGAAATAAAGAAAAATAAAATAAAATAAAAATTTTTTTAAAAAAGGAAATTATTCCCCCCCTCTTTTTTCCTCTCCTCTCCTCTCCCCTCTTTCTTGAGAATATCTTGTGGTGGACTGTGAGTTATAACAAACAATGCCTGTGATGGAGGGCCTGATTGGGGAAAAGTAATAAAGGGGCAAAAAAGAGAGAAAGAAAAAAAAAAAAAAAGGAAAAAAAAAAAAAAAAAAAAAAAAAAAAAAAAAAAAAAGAGCGTATGGACCCACAAAAAGCAAATAAGGAAAAAATTTGGGTCAAGAATAAAATGATTTGCTTTTAGGTGTTGGTTTTCTAAGAGTTATGATGAGAGGAATAAGAGGAAAATGGAAAAATGGGGGGACAAATTAAAAACTTACTATTGTATTTAGTGGAACAAGAACTAGATAATATGGAGAGCCAGGGATGGGAGCACTGCTAGTGAGTAAAAAGGTGAAGTAAAAACCCCCCAAATGCCACAAACATAGGTTTGAGTCCCAGATAAGATAATTTGTTTGTTATTGAGGTTTGAATGAGAGGAGATGTAAAGGAGAAAGGAAGAAACTAATATAGAGGGAGAAAAGAAAGAGAGAGAGAGAAAAAAAGAGGGAACCACTAAAAGAAGAAAAAAGAAAGGAGAGAGAGAGAGAGAGTTAAGGGTTTTGGAGTGCAACCCTCATAGAGAGAAAGGAAAGAGAAGAGAAATGATAATGGGAGATGTAACACTTATGGGTAGTGTAGTTCAAGGAGAGGAGAGAGTAAGACCGGTAGAGAGTTAATAGGCCAAATTGGAGGAGGAAAAAAAAGTCTCAAGAATGAAGATAAGAGAAACAAACGAACAAATATAATAAAATGGGATAGGTTATAAAGTCTGCAGATTATTCTTGATTTTGAGAGGTTATCTTCTTGCTTTTTCTTTTCTCTCCCTCTTCCTGGTCGGTGACGCTGTACCCCGGGTTCTGCCCCTTTGGCACGCTCAGGTAGAGGTTTGCAGTTGATAAGTCTCTATGGCAATGTCATGTATTGTGCTTTATTCTCGTTGGGAGTCGAGGCTCATTAGCATTTATAGGCTCTGACAGTGAGAGAGTCCGTGTTCCTGGAGCCTTTCTCCTAGTCTTTCCTTCCTCAATTAGTAGCCTGATAGTCCAGGTATGGGGTTGCTGCTGCCTCTGCCTGGATAGTAAGAGGCTCAAATTGCTGGCAACTCCCCACTCTATTTCCACTCAGCACAGGGCTCTGGGTAAGGCTCAGTCAGTCAGAGCTGCTAGCATAATCAGGCGGGCTTTCCGCCCACTCGAAGACCTCTGGCTCTGCCACTGTATCCGGTAACACAAGCGGGCGCCCACTTCCGGGGCGCTTGGAGGAAACTCTCACTCACTGTCTGCAACCAGGATATCCAGTCAGCAGTCTCACGCTCTGAGTGAAACCCCCAACCGCAGGGAAAAGTTGCAGCGTTGGAATTGAGTCTCCCTCCGTCCCCGTGTGCGGCTTTTGCAAGGCGCTGGGGCGGCCCGAGATTCCGCTTTGGCCCACACAAAGGCCCCTGACTCTGCCCCTCTGTGCGATAACACGGGCGCGCACTGCCGAGGCACTCGGAGGAATCGCTCACTCCTTATCTGCGCGTGCAAACCAGGATATGAGGCCGGCCGTGGTTCCCTCTGAGTGAAACAGCCTCCAGCACGGAAAATCTCCACCGTTGGGATTAGTTCTCACTCCCTCCCGTGCGTGGCTTTCCCAGGGCGCTGGGGCTGCCCAGAGACTCTGCCCTCAGCCCACAGAAAGGCCTCTGACCCTGCCTCTCCGTGGGGCAACACGGGCACCCACTTCCGCGGCTTAGGAAGAAATCTCTCTCCCACTAACTGCGCACCGACCAGGAGACCGGGTAAAATGGCGGCTCTGCTTGTCTTTCTTTGTTTGGGTTTGGCGCGAGTGTTAGCTTGTATTGCCCGGGTTGCCACAGGATCAGATTTTCCTCGGCTTGGATCTCTGAGCCACAGCCTGGTTCGGCCGTTTTTGCTGCGGCGGCCTGGATCTATTCACCCCCTTTGCCTGCCTCAGTTTCTATATTCACAGTTACCAGAGAAAGCCGCCCTGTTTAGTTTAGTGAGGAAGGCGGAGCATTTCTTACTCCCTATTTCCTTCGGGGTTTGGTTATATATTTAGCCAATTTTTCACTCAATCATACCTTTGGGTGTATTGCGAAGCATCTGGAAGCTCCAAGTATAGGTTTTTTCTGTTTCTGGTTGAAGATCTTGTTGAGTTTTGGGGGAGATTTATCGGTATCGCTTCCTACTCCGCCATTACTCTGACGTCATCCAATAAACAATTTCATATCAGTAATAACCTTAAATGTTAATGGATTAAATGATCCAATCAAGAGACATAGGGTAGCTGCGTGGATAAGAAAACAGGACCCATACATATGCTGTCTACAAGAGACACACCTTAAATCAAAAGATGCACAGAGACTGAAGATAAAAGGATGGAAAAAAAATATTTCTCGCAAATGGAAATGAAAAAAAAAGCTGGGGTAGCAATACTTATATCAGACAAAATGGACTTTAGAACAAATAACATAGTTTGAGATAAAGAAGGTCACTACATAATGATAAAGGGAGCAATCCAAAAGGAAGATATAACCATTATAAATATCTACACACCTAATATAGGAGCACCTAAATATATAAAGCAGACTTTGATAGACTTAAAGGGCAAGATCAACAGCAATACTATAATAGTAGGAGATTTCAATACCCCATTAACATCATTAGATAGATCCTCAAGAACAAAAATTAACAAAGAAACAGCAGACTTAAAGGACATATTAGATCAACTCGATTTAATAGATATCTTCAGAACCTTTCACCCTAAAACAGCAGAATATACATTCTTTTCAAGCGCTCATGGTACATTCTCTAGAATAGACCACATGTTAGGGCACAAAAGTGGGCTCAACAACTTTAAGAAGATTGAAATCATATCGAGCACTTTCTCTGATCACAATGGCATCAAACTAGAAATCAACCACAATAGAAAAATTGAAAAACAATCAAACACTTGGAAACTAAATAGCACATTATTAAACAATGAATGGGTTAACATTGAGATCAAAGAAGAAATTAAAAAATTTCTAGAAACAAACGATAATGAGCATACATCAACTCAAAATTTATGGGACACAGCAAAAGCAGTCCTGAGAGGAAAGTTTATAGCATTATAGGCATACCTCAAGAAGCTAGAAAAAGCTCAAATAAACAACTTAACCCTGCATCTAAAAGAACTAGAAAAAGAAGAGCAAGTAAAGCCCAGAGCTAGTAGAAGGAAGGAAATAATAAAGATTAGAGGAGAAATAAATGACATAGAGACTAAAGAAACAATACAGAGGATCAATGAAACCAGGAGCTGGTTCTTTGAAAAGGTAAACAAGGTCGATGAACCTTTAACTAGACTCACCAAGAAAAAAAGAGAGAGGACTCAAATAAATAAAATTAGAAACGAGAGTGGAGAAATAACAACTGACACAACAGAAATACAAAATATTGTAAGAAAATACTATGAAGAACTGTATGCCAAAAAACTAGACAACCTAGATGAAATGGACAAATTCCTTGAATCATATAATCTTCCAAAAATCAATCTGGAAGAATCAGAAAACCTAAACAGACCAATTACAACAAATGAGATTGAAACAGCTATCAAAAAACTCCCAAAAAAGAAAAGTTCTGGGCTTGATGGCTTCACAAGTGAATTCTACCAAATATTCAAAGAAGAACTAACTCCTATCCTTCTCAAGCTATTTCAAAAAATTCAAGAGGAAGGAAGACTTCCAAACTCCTTTTATGAGGCAAGCATAATTCTGATTCCAAAACCAGGCAAGACAACACAAAAAAAGAAAATTATAGGCCAATATCACTGATGAACTTAGATGCAAAAATCCTCAATAAAATATTAGCAAACCGGATCCAGCAATATATGGAAAAAATCATACACCATGATCAAGTAGGATTTATTCTTGGGAGGCAAGGCTGGTACAATATTCGCAAATCAGTCAATGTCATTCATCACATAAACAAAAGAAAGGAGAAAAACCACATGATAATTTCAATAGATGCAGAAAAGCATTTGATAAAGTCCAGCACCCATTCATGATCAAAACTCTCAGCAAAATGGGAATACAGGGAACATACCTAAACATGATAAAGGCCATCTGTGACAAACCCACAGCCAACATCATACTCAATGGGCAAAAATTAAAAGCAATCCCCTTAAGATCAGGAACAAGGCAGGGGTGCCCCCTTTCACCACTCTTATTAAACATAGTTCTGGAAGTCCTTGCCACAGCAATCAGACAAGAAAAAGAAATAAAAGGCATCCAAATTGGAAAAGAAGAAGTAAAACTATCATTATTTGCAGATGACATGATATTGTATTTAGAAAACCCTAAAGTCTCAGTCAAAAAACTACTAGACCTGATAAAATAATTTGGCAAGGTGGCAGGATATAAAATCAATACTCAGAAATCAGAGGCATTTTTATACGCTAATAATGAACTGTCAGAAAGAGAAATCAGGGAATCAACCCCATTTACCATTGCAACCAAAAAATAAAGTACCTAGGAATAAATCTAACCAAGGAGATTAAAGACTTGTACTCGGAAAATTATAAAACATTGATAAAAGAAATCAGGGAAGATACGAATAAGTGGAGGCATATACCATGCTCATGGTTAGAAAGAATAAACATCATTAAAATGTCTATATTACCCAAAGCAGTTTATAAATTCAATGCAATACCAATGAAAATACCGATGACTTACTTCAAAGACATAGAACACATATTCCAAAAATTTATATGGAACCAAAAAAGAACACGAATAGCCTCAGCAATCCTGAAAAGGAAGAAAAAAGCGGGAGGTATCACACTTCCAGATATCAAGTTATATTATAAGGCCATTGTACTCAAAACAGCATGGTACTGGCATAAGAACAGGCACATAGATCAATGGAACAGAACAGAGAACTCAGAAATAAACCCACAGCTCTATGGACAACTGATATTTGACAAAGGAGGTAAGACAATACAATGGAGTAAAGAGAGCCTCTTCAACAAATGGTGTTGGGAAAACTGGACAGCTACCTGAAAAAAAATGAAACTAGACCACCAACTTACACCACTCACAAAAATAAACTCAAAATGGATAAAAGACTTAAATGTAAGCGTGAAACCATAAGCATCTTAGAAGAAAACATAGGCAGTAAGCTCTCTGACATCTCTCGCAGCAATATATTTGCTGATTTGTCTCCACAGGCAAGTGAAATAAAAGACAGGATAAACAAATGGGACTTTATCAAACTAAAAAGCTTGTGCACAGCTAAAGACAATAAGAACAGAATAAAAAGACAAACTACACAATGGGAGAATATATTTGACATAGCGTCTGACAAGGGGTTAATAACCAAAATTTATAAAGAACTTGTAAAACTTAATACCAGGAAGACAAACAATCCAATCCAAAAATGGGCAAAAGAAATGAATAGACACTTCTCCAAAGAGGACACACAGATGGCCAATAGGCATATGAAAAAATGCTCAACATCACTAATCATTAGAGAAATGCAAATTAAAACCACAATGAGATATCACCTCACATTAGTCAGAATGGCACTCATCAACAAAACAACACAGAATAAGTGCTGGCGAGGATGTGGAGAAAAGGGAACCCTCCTGCACTGCTGGTGGGAATGCAGACTGGTGCAGCCACTGTGGAAAACAGTATGGAGATTCCTCAAGAAATAAAAAATCGAACTGCCTTTTGACCCAGCTATACCACTGTTAGGAATATACCCCAAGAACACCATAGCACTTTTTGAAAAGAAGAAATGCACCCCCATGTTTATGGCAGCATTGTTTACAATAGCAAAGATTTGGAAACAGCCCAAGTGTCCATCAGAGGACGAGTGGATTAAAAAGCTTTGGTATATATATACTATGGAATACTACTCAGCCATAAGAAATGATGACATAGGATCTTTTACAACAACATGGATGGGCCTTGATAACATTATACTGAGTGAAAGAAGTAAATCAGAAAAAACTAAGAACTATATGTTTTCATACATAGGTGGGACTTAAAGATGAGACTCAGAGACATGAACAACAGTGTTGGGGTTACAGGGTGGTGGTAGGAGAGGGAGGGGATTTGGGGAGGGGAGGGGCACAAAGATCATGGCTTTTCAGCATTTGCCATATTCCCCCCTCAATCTATAGACAGACAACAAATATTTACGTATGGTGTTTTTGTTTTAAGATCAATAAGTAGCTGTCATATATTTTGGTGCTCCTTGGTTTGGTGCATATATATTAAGAATTGTTATGTCTCCTTGATTCAGTGTCCCCTTAGCCATTATGAAATGGCCATTTCTGTCTCTGAGTACTTTTCCTGTCTTGTAGTCAGCATTATCCGATATGAGTATTGCTACACCTGCTTTTTTTGGATGTTATTTGCTTGAAGCATTGTTTTCCAGCCTTTCACTTTAAATTTGTTTTTAACCTTGTTACTTAGATGAGTTTCCTGTAGGCAGCATATAGTTGGATTTTCTTTTTTAATCCATTCTGCTACTCTGTGCCTTTTTATTGGTGAGTTTAATCCGTTTACATTTAGTGTAATTATTGATACTTGTGAGTTCCCTATTGCCATTTTATATCTTGCTTTCTGTTAGTTTTGTGTCTTGTTTGACCCTTCTCTTTCATTTTTCTATCTTTTGTTTTTATTTGGTTGTATTCCATACATCTTTCCTCTGTTGCTATCTTTTTTATCTCATGTGCTTCTGTGGTGGTTTTTTCAATGGTGGTTACCTTTGAGTAATGAAAAGGGTCCCTACCCTGTTCATTGTAGCGAACTATTTTGTGAGTACTTTTGCACTCCATTTTCCTTTGCTACTATTAATCTCCATCTTCTCCTCCTCTTTCTTTTTGTTGTTGTCACAGTTTAAATTTGGTTTTATTGTGTTCTTCTTGGAGCTTTTACTTGTGGCTCTGTTTTTTTTTGTTCTTTGTATCTGATTGGAGAACCCCCTTTAGTAATTCCTGGAGTGGGGGTTTTCTGATGATAAATTCCCCATCTTTTTTGTCATTTCTTACTCCCTATTTCCTTCGGGGTTTGGTTATATATTTAGCCAATTTTTCACTCGACCATACCTTCGGGTGTATTGTGAAGCATCTGGAGGCTCCAAGTATAGGTTTTTCTGTTTCTGGTTGAAGATCTTGTTGAGTTTTGGGGGAGATTTATCAGTATCGCTTCCTACCCCACCATTACTCTGACGTCATCCTGTTTGCTCAATTTTTTAAGATCTAATTTCCAAAATTTGTTTCATCTAGTTCCTCTGTTAATTTTATCACTTTCTTGCTGTCATTGTGTTTTGCTTATAAATCTATTTCTTTAGTTTATATAATAACCTGGGTAGTGATGCTAATATTCTCTATGTTGAAACACCTGAGCTTAGTAATATTTATTTGCTGCTCAGGTATTTATTTTACTTAACTTTTGCTTCATTATTCTGTATTCTAATCTTAATGTCATCAGACCATAGGAATAAGATTTTAATGTGTGTTTTAACTTCCTCTGAAAAATATGTATTATAATATTTCTGACAGTAATGATTACACTGGGAAACATTTTTTTTTTCATTTTCTGTTGCCTGAGGTTTTAGAACTTTTTCTATATATCTCTGCATCACTGATTCCAAATATAAAACCTGTTTTTCAGTGCATGTTCTAGTCTTTATGCAATTTTAATTTCTTTTTGTTACACTTAATGGTATGCATTGGTTTTGAAATTGGAGTTAAAGGCAATGACTCTTGGATTGAACATAACTACAAGGCATTAATGTTTTAAAAACATCACTTTTATATAATTGTAGTTGTTTTTAAATGTAAAAAAATTATCTGATAAAAACCCCCTCTTATTTTGTTTTAAGATTGAATCATGTCTTCTTTGAGTGGGTGTAAATGTAAGAATAGTTCTGACATCTTCTATTATAAATGTGGCTGTTACACACTTCAACGTCAAAGGCGCAATATTTCATCATTTGTTACACATGCATATATTGCCTATTTTCAAGTTCTCCTTGGCAATCAAGACAAGAATTGGGCTCCTCATATTGTGTGTCACAATTGTGAGAAAATACTTTGTGACTGAACAAAAGGAAAATGAAAAGGAATGCCTTTTGGTATTTTCATGGTTTGGCATGAACCTAAGAACCAGAGCAGAGACTGTTATTTCTGTCTGATCTATACAAAGAGCATTGGCAAGAAAAAAATGGCATATGATTACATTTCCTAATATTTCTTCAGCAATATGACCTATTCCACACTCTGAGACACTCCTGTTTCCAGTTTTCAATGGTTTTATTTCTTCTAAGGATGAAGAAAATGAACATGGTGATCAAGTGTATTTTAATAAGAAGCATGAGAAAATGGTTGTAGAATCTAAAGGGTCTTTTTCTGATGCCAAGCAGTCATTAACCCCTCAGCAGTTTAGCCAATCCGAATTGAATGAAATAGTAAAAATGACATAAAAATTGTCCTCGACTTTCTGAAGTATAAGGAGCATAACTGGATCATTTGTGTGGGTCTTAAAATGGTAAATTTTCTGCTAGGACAACATAGAGATTTCACACAGTATTTTTGCTTTCTGTGATTGTGGAACAGCCAAACTCGAGAGTAACGCTGGAAAGAGAAGGAGTAGCTAAAACGTGAATCTCTGAAAGTAGGGATGCAAAATATTGTGAGTGAACCTGTAGTTAATCAAGACAGAAACATTTTTTCCTCACTTCACATCAAAATTGGCTTAATGAACAGTTTGTTCAGGCTTTGAATAGAGAAAGTGAATGTTTTCAACATATTATTTCTGATTTTCCTGTCTTGTCTTTTGAGAAGATAAAAGCAGGTGTATTCAATAGATCTCAAATTCAAACCCTCATACGTGATGAAGAATTTGCCAGAAAGATGAATAAAGAGGAGAAAGCAGCATGGCAGTCTTTTGTGGCAATTACAAAGAACTTCCTTGGCAACAAAAAAAGCAGAAAACTATGAACTTCTGGTTCAAAGGATGCTGTTGGCTTTCCGTGACATTGGATGTAACATGAGCATTAAAATTCACTTCCTGAAAAGTCACCTTGACAAGTTTCCTGAAAATCTTGGAGCTGTTAATGATGGCCGACTACTGCTGTAGCATCAAATGAAATTGTCCTTATCAAATACACAAATGCAAGAGGTACAGACGCAAATTTTTACCTGAATAGAATGGAAATAAGTGTTGTGCAAATTTTATGATTAAAATAAGTGTTTTAATATGTTCTATTTTGAAATTGTAGACAAATTTTGATGCAATAATATCTTTTACTGTATTAGTGTATTTACTTCATTATACTTATATAATTATATTTTCACAAAGATGATGCCCAAGAAGACATTCTACTTCATTATGTTAAACCAAATGTTGAAAATTTTACAATGAGATGAAAACCTATAATCTTGAATTGCAAAAAAAAAATTGTAGCTTACAGAGACATACTAATGTCAGATTTGAGATTAGCACACTTGAATTAGGTAAAAACAAGTCTTTTGTGAATGCAACAAAAATTTTGTTCCCCAGTGTTTTTAATCATATTATAATGATTTTCTGAAAACAGAGCTGATATAGGTACACAAGTATAAGGAATTTCACTGCACAGTATGGAAAAGGTAGGAGAGAATGAGAATTATTAGACTCCTATCTTGCTAACAGAGAATATAATTCAGCATTTTACCCCTCAATCTTCTACTCCATCATTTCTTTTTTAAATTTGGTCATGCCTTTGCACAAAAAACATACAAACATCTCTCTCATCTTAAAAATATGTTTTAATCCCACTATCCACATTACCACTCTCCCATCTATGAGTTTTGTTTGGAACAAAGTATTTTTTGAATTGCCCAGACTTAATTATCTCCAATTCTTTTTGTTCTCATTATTCCATCTGGCTTTTGCCATCTACCTTTCCAATAGAACTGCTCCTTGTAAGTTGTCAATAATCTCCACGTTGCTAACACCAATAGTCAATCTCAGTCCTCATTGTATTTTTCATAGCATCAGGATTTGACAAGTTTAATCTCTTCCAAATTCTTTATACCTTTTTCTAACTTGGATTTAAAAATATTTTCCTGCTTGTACTATGTAATCCCCCTCAAATCTCTTAGTTTTGGAATTCTACAGGACTCAGATTTAGGTCTCTTTTACATTGTATAAATTCCACTAGAGATTTCATTTATTCTCCTGGTCTTAAATATTCTTTATATGAGAACTCTCACATATATATCTCTTATCCAGATATGTCTTCGAATTACAGAATTATATATCTGTCTACTCAACAAATACTCTTAAAAGCCTAAATGCCATTTCAAACATAATATGTCCAAAGCTGAACTTTCATTTGTACCCCAACACCTGACTCCTCCAGCCCTCCCTATCCCAGTTTATGACAATGCCAAATAGTGAGTTGCACAGAGCAGAAGTCTTAGAGTAATCTTTGGCTCTGACACTCTATGACCAATCTGTTAGAAAAGTATTTTTACATTACTGTTGTTCTGTCATAAAATTATGGACAGAAAACTAAAAAGCAATAGAGGAAAAAAACTAAACTAATTTTTGAAAAAATAATAAGTGTTGTGATTCCAAGATGGCAACAGATTAAGCACACATTACAACTGCCATCTCTCAAGACCAAATTTGATTACAACTTAATTTAAGAACAATCATCTTGAGAATTTATCAACAGAAAGCCCCCACTCCAGGAAATACTAAAGGGGGTTTTCCAACCAGATTCAAAGAACAAAAGAAAACAACACCACAAGTAACAGCTCCACCAAGAACACAATAAAACCAAACTTAAACTGTGACAACAAAGGAAAAAAAGGGGGGAGAGGATGGAGATTAACAGTAGCAAAGGATGATGAAGTGCAGAAATACTTATAAGATAGGGTACTACAATGAATATGGTAGGTACCCTATTCATTACTTAATGGTAACCACCCTTGAAAAAACCACCACAAAAACACTTGACTTAAAAAAGGTAGCAACAGAGGAAAGAAGTATGGAACACAAACAAACAAAAACAAATGATAGAAAAACAAAAGAGAAGAATCAAACTAGATACAAAACTAACAGAAAGCAATTTATAAAATGGCAGTAGGGAACCCACAAGTGTCAATAATTACACTAAATGTAAATGGATTAAACTTACCAATAAAAAGACACAGAGTAGCAGAATGGATTAAAAAAGAAAATCCAACTATATGCTGCCTACAAGAAACACATCTAAGCATCAAGGATAAAAACAAATTCAAAGTGAAAGGCTGGAAAACAATACTCCAAGCAAACAACACCCAAAAAAAAGCAGGCATAGCAATACTCATATCTAATAATGCTGACTACAAAACAGAAAAAGTACTCAGAGACAAAAATGGTCATTTCATAATGATTAAGGGGAAGTTGAATCAAGAAGACATAACAATCCTTAATATATATGCACCAAACCAAGGAGCACCAAAATATATAAGATAGCTACTTATTGACCTTAAAACAAAAACTAACAAAAATACAATCATATTGGAGACCTCAATACACCGCTGACGGCTCTAGATCGGTCATCCAAACAGAGAATCAATAAAGATATAGTGGCCTTAAACGAAATACTAGAACACCTGGATATGATAGACATCTACAGGACACTTCATCCCAAAGCGACAGAGTATACATTTTTCTCTAGTGTACATGGAACATTCTCAAGAATTGACCATGTGTTGGGCCACAAAGACAATATCAGCAAATTTAGAAAAATTGAAATTGTACCAAGCATATTTTCTGATCATAAAGCCTTGAAACTAGAATTCAACTGCAAAAAAGAGGGGGAAAAACCCACAAAAATGTGGAAACTAAACAACATACTTCTAAAAAATGAATGGGTCAAAGAAGAAATAAGCGCAGAAATCAAAAGATATATACAGACAAATGAAAATGAAAATACGACATATAAGAATCTCTGGGATGCAGCAAAAGCAGTAATAAGAGGAAAGTTCATATCACTTCAGGCCTACATGAACAAACAAGAGAGAGCCGAAGTAAACCACTTAACTTCACACCTTAAGGAACTAGAAAAAGAAGAACAAAGACAACCCAAAACCAGCCGAAGAAAGGAGATAATAAAAATCAGAGCAGAAATAAATGAAATAGAGAACAGAAAAACTATAGAAAAAATCAATAAAACAAGGAGCTGGTTCTTTGAAAAGATCAACAAAATTGACAAACCCTTGGCAAGACTCACCAAGGAAAAAAGGCACAGGACTCAAATAAATAAAATCCAAAATGAAAGAGGAGAGATCACCACAGACATCATAGATATACAAAGAATTATTGTAGAATACTATGAAAAATTATATGCCACCAAATACAACAATCTAGAAGAAATGGATAAATTCCTAGAACAATACAACCTTCCTCGACTGAGTCATGAAGAAGCAGAAAGCCTAAACAGACCAATCAGCAGGGAGGAAATAGAAAAAACTATTAAAAACCTCCCCAAAAATAAAAGTCCAGGCCCAGATGGTTATACTAGTGAATTCTATCAAACATTCAAAGAAGACTTGGTTCCTATTCTACTCAAAGTCTTCCAAAAAATTGAAGAAGAAGCAATACTTCCAAACACATTTTATGAGGCCAACATAACCCTCATACCAAAACCTGGCAAGGATGGCACAAAGAAAGAAAACTACAGACCAATATCTCTAATGAATACAGATGCTAAAATACTAAACAAAATATTGGCAAACCGAATACAACAACATATTAAAAAAATAATACATCATGATCAAGTGGGATTCATCCCAGAATCTCAAGGATGGTTCAACATACGCAAAACGGTTAACGTAATACACCATATCAACAAAACAAAGAACAAAAACCACATGATCTTATCAATAGATGCAGAAAAGGCTTTTGATAAAATACAACACAATTTTATGTTTAAGACTCTCAACAAAATGGGTATAGAAGGAAAATATCTCAACATGATAAAGGCCATATATGATAAACCATCAGCCAACATCCTATTAAACGGCATAAAACTGAGGACTTTCTACCTTAAATCAGGAACAAGACAGGGTTGTCCACTCTCTCCACTCTTATTTAACGTGGTGCTAGAAGTTCTGGCCAGAGCAATCAGACAAGACAAAGAAATAAAAGGCATCCATATCGGAAAAGAAGAAGTAAAGCTATCACTTTTTGCTGATGATATGATCCTATACATCGAAAACCCGAAGGACTCCACAAAAAGATTATTAGAAACAATAAACCAATACAGTAAGGTTGCAGGATACAAAATTAACATACAAAAGTCCATAGCCTTTCTATATGCCAACAATGAAATATTAGAAAACGAACTCAAAAAAATAATCCCCTTCACGATTGCAACAAAAAAAATAAAATACCTAGGAATAAACATAACAAAGAATGTAAAGGACCTATATAATGAAAATTACAAAGCATTGTTAAGGGAAATCGAAAAAGATACAATGAGATGGAAAAATATTCCTTGTTCTTGGATAGGAAGAATAAATATAATCAAAATGGCCATAACACCCAAAGCAATATACAAATTTAATGCAATTCCCATCAAAATCCCTATGAGATTTTTTAAAGAAATGGAACAAAAAATCATCAGATTTATATGGAACTATAAAAACCCCCGAATAGCCAAAACAATCCTAAGGAAAAAGAATGAAGCTGGGGGCATTACAATACCTGACTTTAAACTATATTATAGGGCCACGATCCTCAAAACAGCATGGTATTGGCAGAAAAATAGACACTCAGACCAATGGAACAGAATAGAAAGCCCAGAAATAAAACCACATATATATGGTCAAATAATCTTTGATAAAGGGGCCAACAACATACAATGGAGAAAAGAAAGCCTCTTCAACAAATGGTGTTGGGAAAACTGGAAAGCCACATGCAAAAGAATGAAACTCGACTACAGCCTGTCCCCGTGTATTAAAATTAATTCAAAATGGATCAAAGACCTAAATATAAGACCTGAAACAATAAAGTACATAGAAGAAGACATAGGTACTAAAATCATGGACCTGGGTTTTAAAGAACATTTTATGAACTTGACTCCAATGGCAAGAGAAGTGAAGGCAAAGATAAATGAATGGGACTACATCAGAATTAAAAGTTTTTGCTCAGCAAGAGAAACTGATATCAAAATAAACAGACAGCCAACTAAATGGGAAATGATATTTTCAAACAACAGCTTAGATAAGGGCCTAATATCCAAAAATTACAAAGAACTCATAAAACTCATCAACAAACAAACAAACAATCCCATAAAAAAATGGGAAGAGGACATGTACAGACACTTCTCCCAGGAAGAGATACAAATGGCCAACAGATATATGAAAAGATGCTCAGCTTCATTAGTTATTAGAGAAATGCAAATCAAAACTACAATGAGATACCACCTCACCCCTGTTAGATTAGCTATTATCAACAAGACGGGTAATAGCAAATGTTGGAGAGGCTGTGGAGAAAAAGGAACCCTCATTCACTGTTGGTGGGACTGTAAAGTAGTACAACCATTATGGAGGAAAGTATGGTGGTTCCTCAAAAAACTGCAAATAGAACTACCTTATGACCCAGCAATCCCTCTACTGAGTATATACCCCAAAACCTCAGAAACATTGATACGTGAAGACACATGTAGCCCCATGTTCATTGCAGCACTGTTCACAGTGGCCAAGACATGGAAACAACCAAAAAGCCCTTCAATAGAAGACTGGATAAAGAAGATGTGGCACATATACACTATGGAATACTACTCAGCCATAAGAAATGATGACATCAGATCATTTACAGCAAAATGGTGGGATCTTGATAACATTATAAGGAGTGAAATAAGTAAATCAGAAAAAAACAAGAACTACATGATTCCATACATTGGTGGAACATAAAAATGAGACTAAGAGACATGGACAAGAGTGTGGTGGTTACCAGGGGTTGGGGGAGGGAGGACATGGGAGGAAGGGAGGGAGAGAGTTAGGGGGAGGGGTTGGGGCACAGAGAACTAGATAGAGGGTGGCGGAGGACAATCTGACTTTGGGCGAGGGGTACGCAACATAATTTAATGACAAAATAACCCAGACATGTTTTCTTTGATTATATGTACCCTGATTTATTAATGTCATCCCATTACCATTAATAAAAATTTACTTAAAAAAATAAATAAATAAATAAATAAAATTTCCCCTAAAAAAAAAAAAAAAGAACAATCATCTTAAAAAACCAACTTTGGACTAAACAAAGAGGAGTCTATAACAAAGCATCACAGAAGAAGCCACACTGAGACTGATAGGAAAGGCAGAGACACAAAAAATGGCTGTCCCACTTCCAGGAGCGAGTGGTGGCTGATGGCTTAGAGGGACTCTCACTGTAGGGAGGTTCACCCCGAGAAGTGCAGCTCCTAAGCCCCATGACCAGTGTCCCAGCCTAGAGCCCCAGAACCTAGAAGAGGCACCCACACAGCATTTTGTGGTGAAAAGTGCTTACGTTTAAGTTTCTGTTTGTGAGAAAGAGACAGAGCTCTTGGAGACACAGATTTCATCTTAAAAGACCAGAGGAAAAAAAATCTCATTCACAGCCACTTATCTGGGGCTCGGGCAGGGGAGGGCTGAGAGGACTAGAGTTGCGTGATGGGAGTGTAAAGTTGGAGGCCCAAGGAAAGGCACTCTGGGGAATAGCCACCAGCACATCTGTGCTGAGTCATTCTCCAATACTGAAGTCACCATTTTTTGTGTGTGCAGATGTCCCCACTGAGCTTCATCAGCCTAGGTGAAAACAACTGCTCCACCCTCAGAAATCTTTCTTTCCCAACCCATAAAGACCTGGCTATTCTGAGAAGTGAGCCAGGAAGCAGGGGTGTGTGTCCATGACTCAGTTTTCTCGCACTGAGGCCAAAGCTTACCCCCACATGCTCCCAAGTCTATGACTGGTGCTTCTCCCACATGGGAGACTCAGTTGCAACTGTCTGAACTGCAGAAAGACCACACCTCTGGGTCTCAGAAGCAACAATCACCTGACTCCTGGGTCCACACCCACAATGGTCTGTAAAAAAGGCCTGGACAGACTGAAAACTGGAGCCAAGGGGCAGAGCCACACCCATCACCCTTTCTAATCCCTGAATTGCCACAGGCTCTAGATTCTAGCAGAGGTTTTTAGTAGCTTTTATAAAGTTTAGTAGCACAATAAGCAGCCAGCAGACAGAGGCTGTAGGAGGCAGGACTCAAGGAACTTTAAAACGTACCTTCACCCAAGCCCAGAGGGATAAAAAGCTAGCCTAAGTCTGCAGCTGGTATTTCCATGTGCACCTGGGCTTAGTATAGGCAGCCACAAAGTCTACATTTCTTGTAGTGCCAATAAGGTTGCTGAGGGCCAGTCATGAGCATTGTCTCTTGCTGGTCTGTGCCAGGTTCTCTGCAGGGGAAGCCAGGGCTGGCACATCCAGTGGTCAGTACTTAAGAACCTTTGCTAGTGGAGTATCCTAAGGAAGGACTTTTCACAACTGGCCAAGCTAAAGGTCATTTCCAATTTCTGTGATCAGCATCTTTACAGTGGTTCATGTGCATTGAATAGAATCGAGCTTCACAGTCAGCCAGGCTTGATGCTGAATATCCTGACTTGCTGGGTTAGATTCCACATGGGGAAGCGAGAGAGGTTTGAAGCACATACATTTAAAATGTGGGTTCCTGTGAGCCTATTGTTGTGTCTGGTATAGAGGCTTAGACACTTTCTCGGGGGCACAGTCAGCCCCAAGAAAAGACTCTTTCAGTTTTCCTCCCTGAGATGAGGTTTTTGTTGTTTTTTTTTTGCACTCCTCCAAAGTTGGAAAAGGGGAGGCATTCAGACTCCCGCATGTGCCAGAGCCACCCTAGCGCCTGAAGCAGAGGCCATAGAGCCATCCTCAGTGCCCAGGCCAACCCTGCTCCAATGGAGCCTTGGCCGCAGGAGGGTAAGAGAGACACAGAGAGGAAGGACAGGGGGAGGGGAAGAGAAGCAGATGGGCACTTTTTCTGTGTGCCCTGGCTGGGAATTGAACCGGGAACTCCTGCATGCCACGCCAACTCTCCACCACTGAGCCAACCAGCCAGGGCCCCTGAGATGAGGTTTTATCAAGTGTAAGAACTTCTGCAGAGGAGAATGTCAGCCCCACTCAATCTGAAACAGCTACTCACCTTGTTTGGGAGAAATAAAACTTGAGTATCTAGCAGTGGCTGAGGGAGTAGGTTGTGGAGTAGGTGCCATTTTCCCCATACTGAGCTCTTGATCAAGAGACCCCTGAATTTGGTTGTATTCCCAACCTCAGCTTTCATAATCCATCAAACTTGCAAACTCTACAAAGGTTGGTTGGGTGAGGCCAGGTTAAGCCCACATATAGTCTTTCTAAAGAAGACTTTGTGGAAAATCAAGGCAGCTGTAAGAAGAGTTAAAACAGCTGAAAAGTAGAGGCAAATCTTACAGAGTTTGGGGATATTTTGGAGCTGCTATTATCTCTAAGCAGGTGGAAGCTGATCTTTACACACAGGTTGCTGCCAACCACACTACCTAGGCACAAGAAATGCAGAAACAGGTAACAGAGAACAGAGATATAATTCCAAACAAGTAGCCTAAAGCAGGTTAAAAGCAATAGCTGATGCCAACCCAGGAAGACCTAGAATCAGCACAACCAGCTGTGTGTGTAAGACAGCACCTACTGTAAACTCAGATAACTATACAAGCAGCATGCATAATACACATGATTAAAGTTGAATCTTAAAGCCAACCATCCTGAAGGAATAACCACAACCACAAAAGGACCAACTGTATTCAATACTAAATACAAGAGGAGGGTAAATTCTACTCTTAAGAATCATTTGTAGGGAAAGAAAATCAAGTGGCTTATAGGTCAGTATCACCAAGTTGAACTAACTCATAAAGACACCATAACAAATTTCAAAGTCAGACAACACTACTTAATACTCAGACAAAATGGGCAGATAAAGAAACACATTGCATATAAATCAATAAGAGAAATCCCCAGAAAAAGAACAAAATAAAATGGGTATAACCAAACTACCAGATGCAAAGTTTAAAATAATAATTTTTAGAATGCTCGAGGATCTTAGAGCAACAACTGATAATCACAATGAGAACTTAAACAAAGAGATAATAAGGATTAAAAAGAATATTGAAATAATAAAAAATAACCAGTCAGAATGACAAATACAATATCAGAAATGAAGATTGCACTATAAGAAATCAACAGCAGGCTGGATAAAACAGAGGAGTGAAGCAGAGATTTAGAGGACAAGATAGATAAAAACACAGAGCAACAAAACAAAACGTTAAAAAAGACTGAGAGACCTCTGTTACAATATGAAGAGAAACAGCAACTGGCTCATAGGGGTTCCTGAAGAAGAGAACAAACAAGAAATAGAGAACCAGCTTGAATAAATCATCATTGAAAACTTTCCTAAATTGATGAAGAAAAAATTCACACAAGTTTAAGAAGCACAGAGAGTCCCATTAAAGAAGAATCTAAGGAGGCCTACACCAAGACACATTATAATTAAAATACCTAAGTTAGAAGACAAAGAAAGGATACTAATAGCTGCACAAGAAAAGCAGTTGACTGCCTACAGGTGAGCCCTCATAAGAATGACATTCAACTTTTCAAAAGAAACACCAGAGGCCAGAAGGGATTGGCAAAAATACTCAAAGTGATGCTAAACAAGAACGCACAACCAAGACTACTTTGTTCAGCAAGGCTATCATTTAAAATTGAAGGAGAAATAAAAAGCTTCCCAGAAAAAATAATAACTCAAGGAATTTATTACAACCAAACCAGTAATAAAAGAAATATTAAGGGGTCTGCTGTAAAAAAAGCAAAGGAAAAAAAAATGAAAAGAAAGAGAATTGTAGGATTAAAGAATAAAATGGCAATAAAAATTACATATCGATAATAAGCTTAAATGTAAATGAATTAAATGCTTAAATCAAAAAAACTTAGGGCAGCTGCATGGATAAAAAAACAGGACCCATACATATTACATATGCTATCTACAAGAGATGCACTTCAAGCAAAAAATACACATAGACTGAAAGTGAAAAGATGGAAAAAAGTATTTTATGCAAATGGAAATGAAAAATAATAAAACTGGGGTAGCAATATTTATATCTGACAAAATAGCCTTAAAACAAAGGCTGTAGTAAGTGATAAAGAATGTCACTACATAATGATAAAGGGAGCAATCCAACAGGAGGATACAACCACTGTAAATATTTATGCACCTAATGTAGGAGCACCTAAATATATAAAGTAGATTTTGATAAACATAAGGGGCAAGATCAACAGCAATACTATAATAGTAGAAAATTTTAACAATTTACTAAAGTCAGTGGAATAATCTTTTAGACAGAAAATTAACAAAGTAACCCTGGCCTTAAATAACACTGGAGATCAACTGAATTAGTGAATATCTTCAGAACTTTTCACCCCAAAGCAGCAAAATATATGTTTTTTCAATTGCTCATGATATATTCTCTAGGATAGACCACATGTTAGAACACAAAACAATTCTCAATAAATATAAAATATTGAAATCATATCAAGCATACTCCCTGACTATAATAGCATAAAACTAGAAATCAGTGACAATAGAAAAACTGAAAATTATTGAAACACTTGGAGGTTAAATAGCATGTTTGTAAATAACAAATGATAAGATCAAGGAATAAATCAAATTTTTCTTTGAAACAAATGAAAATGAACATAAAGCAAGTTGAAATTTCTGGGACACAGCAAAAGCAGTCTTGAGAGGGAAGTTCATGGGATTAGAGGCATACCTTAAGAAGCAAAAAAGCTCAAATAAACAACCCTGCATCTGAAAGAACTAAAAAACAAAAAGAAAAACAAATAAAGCCCAGAGAAAGTAGAAAGAAAAAATAATAAAAATCAGAAAGAAATTAAACTACATACAGGCTAAAAAAACCCCACATACAAAAGGTCAATAAAACCAAGATCTGGTTCTTTAAAAAGGTAAACAAGATTTACAAACCTTTAACCAGATTCATAAAGAAAAAGAGAGAGACTCAAGTAATAAAATTAAAAATGAAAGTGAAGAAGTAACAACTGACACCACAGAAATGCAAAGGATTGTAAGAAAATACTATGAAGATCTATATGCCAAAAAACTGGACCATCTAGATGAAATGGATAAATTCCTAGAAACAAACAATCTTCCAAAACTTAATCTGGAAAAATCAGAAAACCTGAATAGACTGATTACAAAAAATGAAATTAAAACAGATATCTAAATCTTCCAAAAAAAATAATCTTGGACTGGATGGCTTCACAGGTGGATTTTACCAAACATCAAAGAAGAATTAACACCTATCCTTCTCAAGCTCTTTCAAAAAATTCAAGAGCAGGGGAGATTTTCAAGCTCTTTTTATGAAGCAAACATTATCCTTATTCCAAAACCAGGTAGAGACTTTACCAAAAAAAAAAAAAAAAAAAAAAAAAAAAAATATATATATATATATATTGGCCAGTATCCCTGATGAACATAAATGCTAATATTCTGAATAAAATATTAGAAAACTGAATCCAGCAATACAACAAAAGGAACATACATCATGATCAAGGAGCTTTTATTCTGAGGAGGTAAGGTTGGTACAATACTCACAAATCAACAAATGTGATTCATCACATAAACAAAGGAAAAGATAAAAATCACCTGATTATATCAATTGATGAAGAAAAAGCATTTGATAAAATATAGCACCCATTTGCGGTCAAAATTTTCAACAAAGTAGGAATGCAGGGAATATACCTCAACACAATAAAGGCCATATATGACAAACCCACAACCAACACCATCCTCAGTGGAAAAAAATTATAAAAATTCCCTTTAAGATCAGGAAAAACACAGGATGCACCTTTTCACAACTCTTATACAACTTAGATTTTGAAGTCCTAGGCACAGCAATCAGACAAAAAGAATAAAAGGCATCCAAACTGGAAAAGTAGAAGAAAAACAATTATTCTTTACTGATGTCATGATACTGTACACAGAAAAACATAAAGTCTCAGTCAAAATACTACTACACCAGATAAATTGATTTGGTAAGGTAGCACGATAAAAAAATTAATATTCAAAAATCACTGGCATTTTTATAGAACAATAATGAACTCTCAGAAAGATAAGTTAGAGAAACAATTTCATTTATGATTGCAACAACAACAAAAAACAATAAAGTATCTAGGAGGAAGTTTAAACAAGGTGGAAAAGATTTATACTCAGAAAATTATAAAACATTAAAAAAGAAATCAAGAAAGAAACAAACTAGTGGAAGTATAATTGTGTTCATGGATAAGAATAATAAACATCATTAAAATATCAATACTATCCAAATAAATCTATAGATTCAATGCAATTCCTTATTAAAGTACCAATGTCATACTTCAAACATATTAAACAAATATTTCAAAAATATATATGGGTACAAAAAAAGAACAAAAATAGCCTCAGCAATATTGAAAATGAAGAATAAGGTGAGAGATATCACACTTTTTGATATCAAGTTATACTGCAAGGCCATTGTAATAAAAACAGCTTGGTACTGGCCAAAGAACAGGCATATAGATCAATGGAACAGAACAGAGAACCCAGAAATAAACCAATGCCTTTATTGTCAATTGATATTTGACAAAGGATATAAGAGCATATAGTGGAGTAAAGAAAGTCTCTTTAATAAATGGTGTTGAAAAAATTGTAGAAGTACATGCAAAAAAGGAAACTAGACCACTAACTTATGCCATTCACAAAAATAAATTCAAAATTGATAAAAGACTTAAATGTAATTTGTGAAACCATAAGCATTTTGGGGGAAAATATAGGCAGTAAATTCTCTGATATCTCTTGTAAGAATATTTTTATCTCCAAGGCCAAGTGAAATAAAGGACAAAATAAACAAATGGGACTATATCAAACTAAAAAGCTTTTGCATCATTAACAAAATAAAAAGACAACACACATAATGAAAGAACATATTCACTAAGACATCTGATAAAGTGTTAATAAAAATTATAAAAAAATTCTAAAAACTCAGCATCAAGAAAGTAAACAGTCCAATTTAAAAATGGGCAAAGAAACTAAATACTTTTTCAAAGAGGACATACAGATGGCCAATAAGCATATGAAAAAATGTTCACCACTAATTATCAGAGAAGTGTAAATTAAAACCACAATGAGATATCACCTCACACCTGTCAGAATGGAGGTCATTAACAAATCAACACACAATAAGTGCTGGTGAGGATGTGGAGAAAAGGGAACTCTCCTGCACTGGTGGTGGTTTATATTTATAATAACAAATGTATTTATAATTGTCTATTAATAAAGACTATTGCAGTCACTGGAAAATAGCATAATGTTTTCTCAAAAAAATAAAAGTTATATTCCTTTTGACCCAGCTATCTCACTTTTAGTAATATATCCTAAGAATCCCAAAACACTGATTCAAGATTCAAAAGAAAATATGTACCCCCATGTTTATTGCAGCATTGTTTAAAATAACCAAGATCTGGAAACAGCCCAAGTGTCCATAAGTGGACAAGTGGATAAAACATTGTCGTAGATATACACAATGGAATAATACACAGCTGTGATAAAAAAGGAAATTTTACCTTTTTTGTTGAAATGCATGGATCTGGTGATTATTATGCTAAGTGAAATAAGCCAGGCAGAAAAAGAAAAACGTTGTATGATCTGACTTATATGTGAAATCTAATGAACATGGTGAACTGAGGAACGAAATAGAGACAGAGGCAGGGTCATGAGGAGCAGAAGGGACAGGTGTCTGAGAGAAGGGGAATGATGGGGCAGAATTAGAGAAGATAAAAGGATTAGTAAAATTATATATACATAACATATAGATACAGACAAAGTACAGCAAGTTCCAGAGGTAAGAGGGGGAAGGAATTAGCAGAAGAAGGCCAGGGGAGTGTAATGGGACATTGAGTGGGTGGTGAGGGTGTTATATTGAGTGAGACACTTAAATCCATGTAAACACAATAAATTAAAATAATTAAAAAAGTGTTAAACTATAGGACTAATGATCAATAAAAAATAAAAAAAAAACCCCATGCTAGCTATATCAAAATGAATTAGGACAGATTTGTACTAAATTAAATAGAAAATGTGCATGAGTGTATGCTAAAATATTGGCCAATTAAATATAATGTGCAAATTTTTTGAAAAACACACCTTAGCAAAACTAGCAAGAGCTCATTTAAAAGTCTAGCAAAAAACATTCTACAAAATAAATCTTCAGGTACAGTTGTCTTCACTAGTGAATTGTCTTAATAGTTGAGTTACAAACACCAATCTTATGTATACTGTTTCCACAGGAGGAAAAGAAAGTGACAACTACCACATTTATTTATTTTTTGTTAGGATAACTTTAAAGTAGAAATTTAAAGATATATAACAAAGAAAATATTTCAATCTCTCATAAACATAATTTCAAAAAGGTAAAAATATTAGCCAACTAAATCTTGTAATATTACTGTTTTCTTTCAGTTTTTTATTATTGTTCTGGACAATGCTATTTTTTTTAAGAAAAACAGTAATAAAAAATTGGGTAATGGTATGTTCATCTCTTCTTTCCAATTTTTATAACTATCATCTTGGGGAGTTTACATCTGTTCAATCTATAAATTCTAAAGTACTTACTAAAATTTTATATTTATAATAACAAATGTATTCATAATTGTCTATTAATGTCATTTACAAATAAAATGATATAAATATAAGGGTTTTGTTGCACAGTACATTTGATAATAACTATGTAGAAAGTAATTAAATCAATTGTAATAAATCAGGAAAGAAATTGAAAAACAGTATAATCTTTTGAAATCTAGTTTCACATAAAACACAGAAAAAATAAATATAATCACTGGACTAGGGCTGCTCTCAGCCCTCAAGCTTATCTGAGATCAAAGATACTTTTACATTAATTGACCAAGTGAATTAACAACCATCAAAAAGGAAACATGCTCTTGCATATTCACATGTTGGGTTTTTAAAAATTTTTTATTATTATTAACTTTAATGGAGTGACATTGATAAATCAGGGTACTTATGTTCAGATAAAATATCTCCAGGTTGTGGTGATATTTGATTATGTTGCATACTCATCATTCAAAGTCAAATTGTATTTCATCACCTTCTATCTGGTTTTCTTTGTGCCCCTCCTTCCATCCCCTTGGTAAGATTCACCCTCTTGTTCTTGTCTCTGAGTCTCATTTTTATAGCCCAACTATGTATGAAATCATATAGTTCTTAGTTTTTTCTGATTTACTTATTTCACTCAGTATAATGTTATCAAGGTCCATCTATGTCAGGGGTCCCCAAACTTTTTACACAGGGGGCCAGTTCACTGACCCTCAGACCGTTGGAGGGCCGGACTATAAAAAAAACTATGAACAAATCCCTATGCACACTGCACATATCTTATTTTAAAGTAAAAAAAACAAAACGGGAACAAATACAATATTTAAAATAAAGAACAAGTAAATTTAAATCAACAAACTGAACAGAATTTCAATGGGAACTATGGGCCTCTCACTGACCACCAATGAAAGAGGTGCCCCTTCCGGAAGTGTGGTGGGGACAGATAAATGGCCTCAGAGGGCCGCATGCAGCCCACGGGCCGTAGTTTGGGGACCCCTGATCTATGTTGTTGTAAAAGATCCGTTGTCATCATTTTTTATGGCTGAGTAGAATTCCATAGTATATATATACCAAAGCTTTTTAATCCACTCATCCACTGATGAACACTTGGACTGTTTCCAGATTTTTGATATTGTGAACAATGCTGCCATAAACATGGAGGTACATTTCTCCTTTTGAAACAGTGTTCATAGTGTTCTTGAGGTATACTCCTAAAAGTGGGATAGCTGGGTCAAAAAAAAAGTTTAATATTTAATTTTTTGAGGAATATACATACTGTTTTCTACAGTGGCTACACCAGTCAACATTCCCACCTGCAATGCAGGATGGTTACCTTTCCTCCACATTCTCGCCAGCACTTATTCTGTGATGTTTTGTTAATGAGTGCCATTCTGACTGGTGTAAGGTGATATCTCATTGTGGTTTTAATTTACATTTCTCTAATGATTAGTGATGTTGAGCATTTTTTCATATGCATATTGGACATCCATATGTCCTCTTTGAAGAAGTGTCTATTTATTTCATTTGTCAATTTTTTTTAATAATTTTATTTTTTTAATGGGGTGACATCAATAAATCAGGATACATATATTCCATTAAGTCCAGGTTATCTTGTCGTTCAATTATGTTGCATACCCACCACCCAAAGTCAGATTGTCCTCTGTCACCTTCTATCTTGTTTTCTTTGTGCCCCTCCCCACCCCCTATACCTCTCCCATTTTCCCCTCCCCCCCATAACCACCACACTCTTATCAATGTCTCTTAGTTTCACTATTATGTCCCACCTACGTATGGAATAATACAGTTCCTGTTTTTTTCTGATTTATTTATTTCACTTCGTATCATGTTATCAAGATCCCACCATTTTGCTGTAAATGTTCCGATGTCATCATTTCTTATGGCTGAGTAGTATTCCATAGTGTATATGTGCCACATCTTCTTTATCCAGTCATCTATTGATGGGCTTTTTGGTTGTTTCCATGTCCTGGCCACTGTGAACAATGCTGCAATAAACATGGGGCTGCATGTGTCTTTACGTATCAATGTTTCTGAGTTTTGGGGATATATACCCAGTAGAGGGATTGCTGGGTCATAAGGTAGTTCTATTTTCAGTTTTTTGAGGAACCACCATACTTTCTTCCATAATGGTTGTACTACTTTACATTCCCACCAACAGTGTATGAGGGTTCCTTTTTCTCCACAGCCTCTCCAACATTTGCTATTACCTGACTTGCTAATAACAGCTAATCGAACAGGTGTGAGGTGGTATCTCATTGCCGTTTTGATTTGCATTTCTCTAATAGCTAAAGAAGATGAGCATCTTTTCATATATTTGTTGGCCATTTGTATTTCTTCCTGGGAGAAGTGTCTATTCATATCCTCTTCCCATTTTTTTATTGGATTGTTTGTTTGTTTGTTGTTGAGTTTTATGAGTTCTTTGTATATTTTGGATATTAGGCCCTTATCTGAGCTGTTGTTTGAAAATATCATTTCCCATTTAGTTGGCTTTCTGTTTATTTTGTTATCAGTTTCCCTTGCTGAGCAAAAACTTCTTAGTCTGATGTAGTCCCATTCATTAATTTTTGCCTTCACTTCTCTTGCCTGTGGAGTCAAATTCATAAAATGCTCTTTAAAACCCAGGTCCCTGAGTTGAGCACCTATGTCTTCTTCTATGTACTTAATTGTTTCAGGTCTTATGTTTAGATCTTTGATCCATTTTGAGTTAATTTTTGTACAGGGGGAGAGACTGTAGTCCAGTTTCATTCTTTTGCATGTGGCTTTCCAGTTTTCCCAGCACCATTTATTGAAGAGGCTTTCTTTTCTCCATTGTGAGTTGTTGGCCCCTTTATCAAAAATTATTTGACTATATATATGTGGTTTTATTTCTGGACTTTCTATTCTGTTCCATTGGTCTGAGTGTCTATTTTTCTGCCAATACCATGCTGTTTTGATTGTCGTGGCCCTATAATAGAGTTTGAAGTCAGGTATTGTTATGCCCCCAGCTTCATTCTTTTTCTTTAGGATTGCTTTGGCTATTCGGGGTTTTTTATAGTTCCATATAAATCTGATGATTTTTTGCTCTATTTCTTTAAAAAACGTCATTGGAAGTTTGATGGGAATTGCATTAAATTTGTATATTACTTTGAGTAATATAGCCATCTTGATTATATTTATTCCTCCTAGCCAAGAACAAGGTATATTCTTCCATCTCATTATATCTTTTTCGATTTCCCTTAACAATGGTTTATAGTTTTCATTATATAAGTCCTTTACATTCTTTGTTATGTTTATTCCTAAGTATTTTACTTTTTTTGTTGTATCGTGAAGGGGATTATTCTTTTGAGTTCCTTCTCAGTTGTTTCATTGTTGGCATATAGAAAGGCTATTGACTTCTGAATGTTAATTTTGTATCCTGCGACCTTACTGTATTGGCTTATTGTTTCTAGTAGTCTTTTTGTGGATTCTTTGGGGTTTTCGATATATAGGATCATATCATCTGCAAAAAGTGATACCTTTACTTCTTCTTTTCCGATATGGATGCCTTTTATTTCTTTGTCTTGTCTGATTGCTCTGGCTAGAACCTCTAGTACCACATTAAATAAGAGTGGAGAGAGTGGACAACCCTGTCTTGTTCCTGATTTAAGGGGGAAAGCCTTCAGTTTTGTGCCATTTAATATGATGTTAGCTGATGGTTTATCATATATGGCCTTTATCATGTTGAGATATTTTCCTTCTATACCCATTTTGTTGAGAGTCTTAAACATAAAATTGTGTTGTATTTTATCGAAAGCCTTTTCTGCGTCTATTGATAAGATCATGTGGTTTTTGTTCTTTGTTTTGTTGATATGTTGTATTACGTTAACCGTTTTACGTATGCTGAACCATCCTTGAGATTCTGGGATGAATCCCACTTGATCATGATGTATTATTTTTTTAATATGTTGTTGTATTCGATTTGCTAGTATTTTGTTTAGTATTTTAGCATCTGTATTCATTAGAGATATTGGTTTGTAGTTTTCTTTTTTTGTGCCATCCTTGCCTGGTTTTGGTATGAGGGTTATGTTGGCCTCATAAAATGTGTTTGGAAGTATTGCTTCTTCTTCAATTTTTTGGAAGACTTTGAGTAGAATAGGAACCAAGTTTTCTTTGAATGTTTGATAAAATTCGCTGGTATAGCTGTCAGGGCCTGGACTTTTATTTTTGGGGAGGTTTTTAATGGTTTTTTCTATTTCTTCTCTACTGATAGGTCTGTTTAGGCTTTCTGCTTCTTCTTGACTCAGTCTAGGAAGGTTGTATTTTTCTAGGAATTTATCCATGTCTTCTAGGTTGTTGAATTTAGTGGCATAAAGTTTTTCATAGTATTCTACAATAATTCTTTGTATATCTACGGTGTCCGTGGTGATTTCTACTCTTTCATTTTGGATTTTGTTTATATGAGTTCTTTCTCTTTTTTCCTTGGTAAGTCTTGCCAAGGGTTTGTCAATTTTGTTGATCTTTTCAAAGAACCAGCTCGTTGTTCTATTAATTTTTTCTATAGTTTTTCTATTCTCTAATTCATTTATTTCTGCTCTGATTTTTATTATCTCCTTTCTTCGGCTGGTTTTGGGTTTTCTTTGTTCTTCTTTTTCTAGTTCCTTAAGGTGGGAAGTTAAGTGGTTCACTTGGGCTCTCTCTTGTTTGTTCATATATGCCTGAAGTGATATGAACTTCCCTCTTATCACTGCTTTTGCTGCATCCCATAGATTCTGATATGTCGTATTGTCATTTTCATTAGTCTGTATATATCTTTTGATCTCTGCACTTATTTCTCCTTTGACCCATTCATTTTTTAAAAGTATGTTGTTTAGTTTCCACATTTATGTGGGATTTTTTTCCTTTTTTTGCAGTTGAATTCTAGTTTCAAGGCTTTATGATCAGAAAATATGCTTGGTACAACTTCAATTTTTCTGAATTTGCTGATGTTGTTTTTGTGGCCCAACATATGGTCAATTCTTGAGAATGATCCATGTACACTGGAGAAAAATGTATACTCAGTCACTTTGGGATGAAATGTCCTGTAGATGTCTATCATATCCAGGTGCTCTAGTGTTTTGTTTAAGGCCACTATGTCTTTGTTGATTCTCTGTTTGGATGACCGATCTAGAGCCATCAGCGGTGTATTGAGGTCTCCAAGTATGATTGTATTTTTGTCCGTTTTTGTTTTAAGATCAATAAGTAGCCGTCTTATATATTTTGGTGCTCCTTGGTTTGGTGCATATATATTAAGAATTGTTATGTCTTCTTGATTCAGTGTCCCGTTAGCCATTTTGAAATGGCCATTTTTGTCTCTGAGTACTTTTCCTGTCTTGTAGTCAGCATTATCCGATATGAGTATTGCTACACCTGCTTTTTTTTGGATGTTATTTGCTTGGAGTATTGTTTTCCAGCCTTTCACTTTGAATTTGTTTTTATCCTTGTTACTTAGATGAGTTTCCTTTAGGCAGCATACAGTTGGATTTTCTTTTTTAATCCATTCTGCTACTCTGTGCCTTTTTATTGGTGAGTTTAATCCGTTTACATTTAGTGTAATTATTGATACTTGTGAGTTCCCTATTGCCATTTTATATCTTGCTTTCTGTTAGTTTTGTGTCTTGTTTGATCCTTCTCTTTCGTTTTTCTATCTTTTGTTTTTATTTGGTTGTATTCCATACATCTTTCCTCTGTTGCTATCTTTTTTATCTCATGTGCTTCTGTGGTGGTTTTTTCAATGGTGGTTACCTTTGAGTAATGAAAAGGGTCCCTACCCTGTTCATTGTAGCGAACTATTTTGTGAGTACTTTTGCACTCCATCGTCCTTTGCTACTGTTAATCTCCATCTTCTCCCCCTCTTTCTTTTTGTTGTTGTCACAGTTTAAATTTGGTTTTATTGTGTTCTTCTTGGAGCTTTTACTTGTGGCTCTGTTTTTTTTTTGTTCTTTGTATCTGATTGGAGAACCCCCTTTAGTAATTCCTGGAGTGGGGGTTTCCTGATGATAAATTCCCTCATCTTTTCTGTATCTGTGAATGTTTTTATTTCTCCTTCATATTTGAAGGATAGCTTTGATGGGTATAGTATTCGTGGCTGAAAGTTTCTCTCTTTCAGGACTTTAAATATTGGGGTCCACTCTCTTCTAGCTTGTAGAGTTTCTGCTGAGAAATCTGATGATAATCTAATGGGCCTTCCTTTATATGTTGTATTCTTCTTTTCCCTGGCTGCCTTGAGAATTTTTTCTTTGCTGTTGGTTTGTGTCAATTTCATTATGATATGCCTTGGAGTAGGTTTGTTGGGGTTAAGAAAACTCGGAGTTCTGTTTGCTTCTTGAACTTGAGGCTTTAGTTCTTTCCACAGGCTTGGGAAGTTCTCATATATTATTTGTTTGAGTATGTTCTCCATTCCATTTTCTCTCTCTTCTCCCTCTGATATACCTATTATTCTTATGTTATTCTTTTTGATGGAGTCAGATAATTCTTGTAGGGCTATCTCATTTTTTTTAATTTTTGAGTCTCTTTCTTCTTCTCTCTGTTGTTCCTCAAGTTGCTTGTCTTCTATTTCACTAAATCTCTCTTCTATCTGACCTGTATTATTAGCTAAGCTTGTTACTTAGTTTTTCAGCTCGTGAATTGAGTTTTTCATCTCTGATTTGTTTTTATAGTTTCAATTTCCTTGGACATATATTCTTTGTGTTCATTGAGTTGTTTTCTGAGCTCCCTAAATTGCCTTTCTGTGTTTTCTTGTATATCTCGGAGGATTTTTAGGATTTCTATCTTGAATTCTCTGTCATTTAGCTCCAAGGTTTCCAATATATTAAATTTTTTCTCCATAGATTTTTCCTCATCTAGCTGTGTTACCTCTCTTTCTTTTTTATCCATGATATTTGATTTTCTCTTCCTTAATGGCATCTGAGGGTGGTTTTGTTGATAGTATTAATAAGATTTAATAAAGAATAAAAAGTTAAAAAAATAATAAAAAAATAAAAAATCGAAGAGTTGTTTTTTTAAAAAAATTAATAATGAAATAAAGAAAAATAAAATAAAATTAAATTAAAAAAAAGGAAATTATTCCCCCCCTCCTTTTTTCCTCTCCTTTCCTCTCCCCTCTTTCTTGAGAAAATCTTGTGGTGTACTGTGAATTATAACATACAATGCCTGTGATGGAGGGCCTGAATTGGGGAAAAGTATTAAAGGGGCTAAAAAAAAAAAAAAAAAGAGCGTATGGACCCACAAAAAGCAAATAAGGAAAAAATTTGGGTCAAGAATAAAATGATTTGCTTTTAGGTGTTGGTTGTCTAAGAGTTATGATGAGAGGAATAAGAGGAAAACGGAAAAATGGGGGGACAAATTAAAAAATTGCTATTGTATTTAGTGGAACAAGAACTAGATAATATGGAGAGCCAGGGATGGGAGCACTGCTAGTGAATTAAAAAGGTGAAGTAAAAAACCCCCCAAAATGCCACAAACATAAGTTTGAGTCCCAGATAAGATAATTTGTTTGTTATTGAGGTTTGAATGAGAGGAGATGTAAAGGAGAAAGGAAGAAACTAATATAGAGGGAGAAAAGAAAGAGAGAGAGAGAAAAAAAGAGGGAACCACTAAAAGAAGAAAAAAGAAAGGAGAGAGAGAGAGTTAAGGGTTTTGGAGTGCAACCCTCATAGAGAGAAAGGAAGAGGAGAAAAAAGATAATGGGAGATGTAACACTTATGGGTAGTGTAGTTCAAGGAGAGGAGAGAGTAAGACCGGCAGAGAGTTAATCGGCCAAATTGGAGGAGGAAAAAAAGTATCAAGAATGAAGATAAGAGAAACAAACGAACAAATATAATAAAATGGGATAGGTTATAAAGTCTGCAGATTATTCTTGATTTTGAGAGGTTATCTTCTTGCTTTTTCTTTTCTCTCCCTCTTCCTGGTCGGTGACTCTGTACCCCAGGTTCTGCCCCTTTGGCACGCTCAGGTTTGCAGTTGATAAGTCTCTATGGCAATGTCATGTATTGTGCTTTAGTATCGTTGGCAGTCGAAGCTAATTAGCATTTATAGGCTCCGACAGTGAGAGAGTCCGTGTTCCTGGAGCCTTTCTCCTAGTCTTTCCTTCCTCAATTAGTAGCCTGATAATCCAGCTATGGGGTTGCAGCTGCCTCTGCCTGGATAGTAAGAGGCTCAAAGAGCTGGCAACTCCCCACTCTATTGCCACTCAGCACAGGGCTCTGGGTAAGGCTCAGTCAGTCAGAGCTGCTAGCATAATCAGGCGGGCTTTCCACCCACTCAAAGACCTATGGCTCTGCCACTCTGTCCGGTAACACAAGCGGGCGCCCACTTCTGGGGCGCTTGGAGGAAACTCTCACTCACTGTCTGTGACCAGGATATCCGGCCAGCAGTCTCACACTCTGATTGAAACCCCCAACTGCAGGGAAAAGTTGCAGCATTGGAATTGAGTCTCGCTCCATCCCCGTGCGCGGCTTTTGCAAGGCGTTGGGGCGGCCCGAGATTCCGCTTTGGCCCACACAAAGGCCCCTGACTCTGCCCCTCTGTGCGATAACATGGGCGCGCACTGCCGAGGCACTCGGAGGAATTGCTCACTCCTTATCTGCGCGCGCAAACCAGGATATGAGGCCGGCCGCGTTTCCCTCTGAGTGAAACACCCTCCAGCACGGAAAATCTCCACCTTTGGAATTAGTTCTCACTCCCTCCCGTGCGTGGCTTTCCCATGGCGCTGGGGCTGCCCAGAGACTCTGCCCTCGGCCCACAGAAAGGCCTCTGACCCTGCCTCTCCGTTGGGCAACACGGGCACCCACTCTCGGGGCCTAGGAAGAAATTCTCGCCCACTAACTGCGCACCGACCAGGAGACCGGGTAAAATGGCCGCTCCGCTTGTCTTTCTTTGTTTGGGTTTGGCGCGAGTGTTAGCTTGTATTGCCCGGGTTGCTACAGGATCAGATTTTCCTTGGCTTGGATCTCCGTGCCACAGCCTGGTTTGGTCGTTTTTGTCGCGGCCTGGATCTATTCACCCCCTTTGCCCGCCTCAGTTTCTATATTCACAGTTACCAGAGAAAGCCTCACTGTTTAGGTTAGTGAGGAAGGCAGAGCATTTCTTACTCCCTATTTCCTTCGGGGTTTGGTTATATATTTAGCCAATTTTTCACTCAATCATACCTTTGGGTGTATTGCGAAGCATCTGGAAGCTCCAAGTATAGGTTTTTCTGTTTCTGGTTGAAGATCTTGTTGAGTTTTGGTGGAGATTTATTGGTATCGCTTCCTACCCCGCCATTACTCTGACGTCATCCGTTCTTTTGTCAATTTTTTGATTGAATTGTTTGTCTTTCTGGTGTTGAGTTTTATAAGTTCTTTATAAATTTTGGTTATTAACGCTTTTTCAGACATTATGTTGAATATATTTTTTCATTGTGTAGTTTGTCTTTTTATTCTGTTCTTATGGTCTTTAGTTGTACAAAAGCTTTTTAGTTTGATATAGTGCCATTTGTTTATCCTGTCTTTTATTTCACTTGCCCTTGGAGATAAATCAGCAAATATATTGCTGCAAGAGATTTTGGAGAGCTTACTGCCTATGTTTTTTCTAAGATGCTTATGGTTTCATGTCTTACATTTAAGTCTTTTATCCATTCTGAATTTATTTTTGTGAATGGTGTAAGTTGGTGGTCTAGTTTTATTTTTTTGAAGGTACATGTCCAATTTTCCCAACACCATTTGTTAAAGAGGCTGTCTTTACTTCATTGCATGCTCTTAGCTCCTTTGTCAAATATCAGTTCTTCATAAAGGTACGGATTTATTTCTGTGTTCTTTGTTCTGTTCCATTGATCTATATGCCTGTTCTTATGCCAGTACAAGGTTGTTTTAAGTACAATGGCCTCGTAGTATAACTTGATATTAAGAAGTGTGAGAATATATTTGACATAGCGTCTGATAATGGGTTAATAACCAAAATTTATAAAGAACTTGTAAAACTTAATACTAGGAAAACAAACAATCCAATCCAAAAATGGGCAAAAGAAATGAATAGACCCTTCTCTGAAGAGGACACACAGATGGCCAATAGGCATATGAAAAAATGTTCAACATCACTAATGATTAGAGAAATGCAAATTAAAACCACAATGAGATATCACCTCAACCAGTCAGAATGGCGCTCATCAATAAAACAACCCAGAATAAGTGCTGGCGAGGATGTGGAGAAAAGGGAACCCTCCTGCACTGCTGGTGGGAATGCAGACTGGTGCAGCCACTGTGGAAAACAGTATGGAGATTCCTCAAGAAATTAAAAATCGAGCTGCCTTTTGACCCAGCTATACCACTGTTAGGAATATACCCCAAGAACACCATAGCACTGTTTGAAAAGAAGAAATGCACCCTCATGTTTATGGCAGCATTGTTCACAATAGCAAAGATTTGGAAACAGCCCAAGTGTCCATCAGAGGACGAGTGGATTAAAAAGCTTTGGTATATATATACTATGGAATACTACTCAGCCATAAGAAATGATGACATAGGATCTTTTACAACAACATGGATGGGCCTTGAGAACATTATACTGAGTGAAAGAAGTAAATCAGAAAAAACTAAGAACTATATGTTTCCACACATAGGTGGGACATAAAGATGAGACTCAGAGACATGAACAACAGTGTGGGGGTTACAGGGTGGGGGGAGGAGAGGGAGGGGGTTGGGGGAGGGGAGGGGCACAAAGATCATGGCTTTTTAGCATTTGCCATATTCCCCCCTTAATCTATAGACAGACAGCAAATATTTATGTATGGTGTTCCCACTATAAAGACTGCTGTCTTAGGGACAAATGCTGATAAACTATTTCAGCAGTTCCTCCTTCATCAAAGACTTATATGTAAACATAGAGCTCCATGTTTCATAGGACATACTCAAGCTCATTCCATGCTCCCTGGTGCTTATAGCACAAGGGAATGCCCCCCCTTTTTTAGTATTTTTTCTTTTATTTATTTATTTTTTGTATATTTCTGAAGATGGGGATGGGGAGGCAGTCGGACAGACTCCTGCATGTGCCTGACTGGGATCCACCTGGCATGCCTACCGGGGGGAATGCTCTGCCCATCTGGGATGTTGCTCCTTTACAACCGGAGCCATTCTAGTGACTGGGGCAGAGGCCATGGGGCCATCCTTAGTGCCCAGGGTGGATTTGCTTTGGTGGAGCCTTGGCTGCGGGCGGGAGGAGAGAGACGAAGAGGAAGGAGAGGGGGAGGAGTGGAGAGGTAGATGGGCGCTTCTCCTGTGTGCTCTGGCCAGAAATCGAACCCGGGAATCCTGCACACAGGCCAATGACTCCGACGGGTCTACCATATCATGCTTTTACTTAAAAAAAAAAAACATTTCTTTTGAATGCTGATGAACAGGAGACACCAAATTTTTTTCGCCTGCAAACTACTACCTTCTTTATTAGATCTAGCTAATAACACTGTTCTGTCTTTTTTCCAAATAGCTCCAGATATATGGAAAAGATTTATATAGGCGGAAGGGGATCCTCAAACCCCTCAGCGAGATCTTCTGAGAATGGCTTTTAAGATACCTAGAGGCAGAAAAAGCCCAATGGAGATCAGGGGAACTACCAGCTTTTAGGATACACCCTTAAAGGCTCCAACACCCCAAAGGGTCTCATAGGATGCCATCTGGGTCCTGCTTCAATAGTGGAAAGAAAGGTCATTGAGCTAAAGCCTGCCAGGCTTACACGCCTCTGCTGTGAGGAAACAGGGACACTGGAAGGTGGGCTTCCCCCTCGCTCCTCTAAGGGAGGGTTCAGTCTCTTCCAGCCCTGCTCCAGCCACCTATGACCTAACCTTGCCCAGAAAGCTGGGGTTTGCCACTGAAGGCTGAAGATGCCCAGGGCCATCAGCCCCATCCACGACACTGTGGACGAGCCTAGGGTATTTCTTCCAAGAAGCAGGTAAACTGATCTCTTTCGCACAAGGGCCACTTAACTATGTCTTTCCTGAATAGTCAGGATTTTTATTCTTCCCTCAAAGATCTCTGTTGTGGGTGTTGATAGTCCTATTTTCTGCTGCTTTACTTAATATATAGTGTTTCCTTTATCCCTCCTACCTCAATGCCCCACTCATATTTCAGGCTGAGACCTACTCTTAATTTAGAGCTCTCTTTCCTCCTTTTGCCAACTTGTATTATGAATTTACCTTTGCCACCCAGCTTAGTGTATCCCAAGGTTCTCTTTACCAGGCCACAGTTGCAGAGCTCCAGGGAAAAGCAACCTGGTCTCAACTCTCCAGGCAGAGGAGAACAGAAGCTCCATATCCACGCATGCTGCAAATGGATTTTTCCAGTCTGCCTGAATCATTACCAGCTAGAAGCAGCGGTCATTGGGACTTGGACATGAGCTGCAAAGCATAGAATGGTGACAACAAATCCAGTGCCACGCGGACTTTTCCTGTGGGGAACTTTCCTGGACTCCTGCTTCCTGTGACAGCTCCTAACAGACTGAACTGTGGTTGGGTTGCATTTTTCAGGGATTTGGCATGGTGATGAGGCCAACTTGGACTTGGGGAACATGTTAAGGACACTACTCATTCATGGATTCTTGCTGTATTGGCCAAGAGTTTGCTTAAAGGCTCTTAATCACTGTAAAAAAAAATAGAGGACTGGATGAAGAAGATGGGGCACATATACACCATTGTATATTATTCAGCTAGGAGAAAGGGTGACATCGGATCACTTATAGAGGAATGGTGGAGTCTTGGTAGCATTGTGCGGGGTGAAATAAGTGAATCAGAAAAAAACAGGAACTGCAGGATTCCATACATTGGTGGGACATAAAAGCAAGACTAAGAGGCATGAACAGGAGTGTGGTGGCTATGGGGGGTGGGGGGAGGGAATGAGGGAGAGGGGGAGGGGTAGGGGTACAGAGAGAACTGGATGGAGGGTGGCAGAGGACGATCTCTCTTCGGGTGATGGGTATTCAACAGAACTAAATGACAAGATAACCTGGAAATGTTTTCTTTGAATGTATGTACCCTGATTTATTGATGTCACCCCATTAAAATAAAAATTTATTTAAAAAAAAAGTGTGATACCTCCCACTTTATTCTTTTCAATATTGCTAAGGCTATTTGTGTGGTTTTTTGTTTTTGGGTTTTTTTTTTTTTGGTTCCATATAAATTTTTGCAATATATTCTATATCTTTGAAGTATTTCATTGGTATTTTAATTGGTATTGCATTGAATTTATAAATTGCTTTGGGTAATATAGACATTTTAATGATGTTTATTTTTCTTAACCATGAGCATGATATATACTTGCTCTTATTTGTATCTTCCTTGATTTCTTTTATCAATGCTTTATAATTTAACAAATACAAGTCTTTACTCACTTTGTTTAAATATACTCCTAGGTACTTTAATTTTTTTATTGTAATAGTAAAGGAGATTGTTTTTTAATTTCTCTTTCTGACAGTTCACTGTTGATATATAAAGATGCCTCTGATTTCTGATTATTAATTTTACATGCTGCCACATTACTGAATTCATTTATCAGGTCCAGTCATTTTTTTACTGAGACTTTAGGGATGTCATATCATCTGCAAATAATAATAGCATTTCTTCTTCTTTTCCAATTTTGATGCCTTTTATTTTTCTTCTTGTCTGATTGCTGTGGCTAGGACTTCCAGAACTATGTTGAATAAGAGTGGTAAAAGGGGGCACCCCTGCCTTGTTCCTGATCTTAAGGGGATTGCTTTTAATTTTTGCCCACTGAGTATGATGTTCACTGTGGTTTTGTCATAGATGGCCTTTATCATGTTGAGGTATGTTCCCTGTATTCCCACTTTGCTGAGTTTTGATTATGAATGGGTGCTGGATTTTATCAAAAGCTTTTTATGCATTTATTGAAATATCATGTGGGTTTTCTCATCTTTTTGTTTATGTGGTAGATCACACTGATTGATTTGCGAATATTGTACCAGCCTTACTTCCCCAGAATGAATCCCACTTGATCACGATGTATGATTTTTTAATATATATTGATGTTTGCTAATATATATTGATCTGGTTTGCTAATATTTTGTTGAGGATTTTAGCATCTAAATTTATCAGGGATATTGGCCTGTAATTTTCTTTCTTTTTGTTGTCTTTGCCTGGTTTTGGAATCAAAATTATGTTTGCCTGATAAAAGGAACTTGGAAGTCTTCCTTCCTCTTGAATTTTTTGAAATAGCTTGAGAAGGATAGAAGTTAGTTCTCCTTTGAATATCTGGTAGAATGCACTTGTGAAGCAATCAGGCCCAAGACTTTTCTTTGTTGGAAGTTTTTTGATAACTGTTTTGATCTCATTTGGTGTAATCGGTCTGTTTATTGTAGTTTTTCTGATTCTTCCAGATTAATTTTGGAACATTTTATGTTTTAAGAAATTTGTCCATTTTATCTAAGTTGTCTACTTTTTTGGCATATAGGTCTTCATAATATTTTCTTACTATATTTTGTATTTCTGTTGTGTCACTTGTTATTTCTCTACTCTCATTTCTAATTTTATTTAATTGTGTCCTCTCTCTTTTTTTTTCTGGTGAGTCTGTTTAAAAGTTCATTGATCTTGTTTACCTTTTCAAAAAACCAGCTCCTGGTTTTATTGATTCTCTGTATTGTTTCTTTAGCCTCTATGTCATTTATTTCCACTCTGATCTTTATTATTTCCTTCCTTCTACTACCTCTGGGCTTTACTTGCTGTTCTTTTTTTAGTTCTTTTAGATGCAGGGTCAAGTTGTTTATTTGAGCTTTTTCAAACTTCTTAAGGTATTCCTGTAATGTTATGAACTTCCCTCTCAGTACTGCCTTTGCTGTGTCCCATAAATTTTGAGTTGATTTATGCTTATTATCATTCATTTCAAGGAATTTTTTTATTTCTTCTTTGATCTTATTGTTAACCCGTTCATTATTTAATAACATGTTACTTAGTTTTCAAGTGTTTGAGTATTTTCAGTTTTTCTGTTGTGATTGATTTCTAGTTTCATGCCATTGTGATCAGAGAAAATGCTTGATATGATTTCAATCTTCTTAAATTTGTTGAGACCACTTTTGTGCCCTAACATGTGGTCTATCCTAGAGAATGTACCATGAGCACTTGAAAAGAATGTATATTTTGCTGCTTTAAAGTGAAAAGTTCTGAAGATATCTATTAAACCCAGTTTTTCTGGTGTGTCTTTTTTTATGTCTGCTGTTTCTTTGTTAATTTTTTTTCTTCAGGATCTATCTAGTGATGTTAGTGGAGTACTAAATTCCCCTACTATTATAGTATTGCTGTTGATACCACCATTTATATTCATCAAAGTCTGCTTTATACATTTAGGTGCTCCTATATTAGGTGCGTAGATATTTATAATGGTTATATCTTTCTGTTAGATTACTCCCTTTATCATTATGTAGGGACGTTCTTTATGGGTTACTAGATCCTTTGTTTTAAAGTCTATTTTGTCTGATATAAGTATTGCTACCCCAGCTTTCTTTTTATTTCCATTTGCATAAAGTATTTTTTCATCTTTTTCTCTTCATTCTATGAGCATTTTTTATTTTAAGGTGTGTCTCTTATAGACAGCATAAGTATGGGTCCTGTTTTCTTATCCACTCATCTATCTTATATCTTCTGATCAGATATTTGATGCATTTACATTTGAGGTTATTATTAATATGTAGTTGTTTATTGCCATTTTATTTTTTAAAGCTGTATTCCTCTTTTGCTATATTCTTTTTCCCCTTTGATCTGTTTACAATAGCCCCCTTAGCATTTTCTGCAGCATTGGTTTGGTTGTAGTAAATTTCTTGAGGTATTTTTTTTGTCCGTGAAGCTTTTAATTTGTCCTTAAATTTTAAACAGTAGCTTTGCTGGATAAAGTAGTCTTGGTTGTAGGCTTTTGTTCTGTATTACTTTGAATATTTCTTGCCATTCCCTTCTGGCCTCAAGTGCGTCTGTTGAGAAGTCAGATGTCATCCTTATGGAGGCTCCTTTGTAGGTGATAGCCTTTTTTTCTCTAGCAGCTTTTAATATTTTCTCTTTATCAATTAGCTTTGGTAATTTAATATGATGTGTCTTGCAGATTTCTTGAGATTCTCTTTGATGGAGTTCTGTGTGCTTTTTGAATTGTTGCGACTTTTTCCTGCATTAATTTAGGAAATTTTTTAGCTATGATATGATTGAACAAAGTCTCTATCCTTGTCCTTTTCTTCTTCTTCAGGAACCCCTATGATGTGGATGTTATATCTCTTCATGTTGTCACAGAACTCTCTTAGATTTTCCTCAGACTTTTTGAGTCTCTGTTCATTTTTCTGCTCTGCTTCCATGACTTCATTTATCTTACCCTCTAACTCATTGATTTGATCCTCAGCTTCATCCATCTTTTTTTAATTTCTGCCATGTGGTCTTCATTTCTGATATTGTATTTGTCATTTCTGATTGATTCTTTTTTATTATTTCAATGTTCTTTTTTATATTTGTTTTGTCTTCATTTAGGTGTTTGTAATGACCATCTATTGTTGTTCTAAGATCTTTGAGCCTACTAACAATCATTATTTTAAACTCTGCATCTGGTATTTTGGTTATATGTGACTCATTCATTACTTTTCTGGGGATTTCTTTTGATTCATTTGTGTTGCATTTCTCTGCCTTATTATTTGTTTGTATATAAGAAAATTTTGCCTGTGGAGTGCAATGGGTGTGGCCTCTGTGTCTTGTTGGTGTAGTGTGTCTGCAGGTCCACCACCCTCTCTGCCACTGTTGCCTAGGGCATTCGGGTATGAGCATTGCCAGTGCCAGCCCACTGGGGCTGTTGCTGCGGTTTCTGCCTCTTCTCCACAGGTGGAGCTGTGATCACATGCCCAGGTCTACATGTCTCGGCCTTTGCCCCGCCCCCATGTGTGCAGAGGTGATGACCTTTGCTTAGCTGCGGGTCTCTGCCTGTTTTCAGTCTTTTGTCCTACCCCTGGTGAGAGTAGCCCACTTATGTGCTGGCTGCAAGCCTTGGCTGTTTGGGCTGGGTGAGGCTGCACAGCCATGCACAAGCACATGTCTCTGCCTGTTCTGGGCTTTCATCCCACCCCTCATGGGAGGAGCTTCCTTGTGCATTGGGCCACAAGCCTTGGTTCTGCTTGCCAGGAAAGGCTGTGTGTCCATGTGCCCTTGCTCAGCAGTCAGTCTCTGCCCCTTTTAGGGCTCCTGCTTTTCTCCCACAGGCAGGATTGCAGGTGGGCCTGCAGCTGGGCCAGTCTACTTTTGTGTGTCCCCTCTGCCCCTGCCAGGCAAGACTGAGCTCTTGCCCTGTCCTCAGTCATGGCTGGCTGGCTTCTGCCCTTGTTGATGGAATCGTGCTTCCATGTCCCACCATCACCTGCCCTCCAGCAAGCCCTCAGCAGTGTGGGTGGGGGCGCTGCAGTTCAGACCCTACCACTCACACAGTGGTCCTGAAAACTCCCTCTTTCTAAGTGACTCTGCTCTGAGGCCTGTGAGAGAGCTTGTTTGGCTGGTGTCCTGCTTCCCTTTGCTGGTATTGCTGTTTCCAGGGGAAATGTTTGCTTCAGATTTGGGGAGTGACTCAGCCCAGGGGTTAGGGTGGCTGTCCCTAAAAGTGTTTCTGCCTGTGCCTCCTGGATTACACTCTCTTCCTGCTGCTCTGGTCCTGTCCTCTCTCCCATTCTTTGGAGCCCCAGGTGGGTGGTTGTAATAGAGGTTTTCTGCATGGTCCCTTTAAGAAGAATCCTAGGTCTGAGTAATATGTGCTCTTTCTTACAAAGAGTATCTTGACATGTTTTGCAGCTAAATATTGTTTGTATGCCTTTTCTAGACTCTGGGGCTGCAGGCTGAGGCTTTGTTCCTGGGGCTCAGGACCCTCTTCTCTTCACTAAACTCACTTCCTGCCATGTGAGTCTCTCTGGGCTACCATTTGCTCTGGGAAGCAGGGCAGCCCTCTCTGCATTTCTGCTTTTCCTACCAGTCTCAATGTGGCTTCTTCAGTGTTACTTGGTTGAAGATTCTACTTAGTTTAGTCCAAAGTTGTTTTTTCCAGATGGTGGTTCTTAAAATTAAGTTGTAATCCACTTTGGTTCTGGGAGGTGGAAGTTGGTAAATCTGCCTACTCCATCACCATCATGCTGCCACATGTTGGTTTTTTTTTATAATTATAAAATTATAATTTTATTGAATTATAATTAGATTGCTACATAAGAAGACTTTATTATTCTATTTGGTCTTTCTAAAATACCACATTTCCCCATGTATAAGACGCTGCCATTTACAATATGCATCTTATTTTTGGGGCCTGAAATTTGAAAAAAAAGTATTACATAAAGTTATTGAATTAAAGTTTTATTCATGATAAAACTTATACAACTATTCAACAAGCGCAAAAAAATGGGAAATGAAAGTTAAAAAAATCTACAACCACTGTATAAGATACACCCCATTTTTAGACCCCAAATTTTTTGGAAAAGCTGTGTTTTATACATGGGGAAACATGAAACATGGTAATGGTGAAAGCGAACCTTCCTTTGTATTGATGTTTCATTGAATACATTTCCAAAAAGACACCTCTACATTCATGATGTATAGATTGTGCCATTTGGTTGAGATTCAGATGATGGTGGACTCTAATTGCAGGGAATGTGAGCATAAACACATGCATGTGTATATGGGCCTCTGAAAACTTTTATCTTAGGTTGCAATTTTGGAAATGATACTGAGATTTTTTCACATTGTTTAAAATGTTTTTGGAAAATTTTTTTCTGTTACCTCTTAATCATCTTAAATGAAGCAAATTATTTTTTCATCTCTGGGTAAATTTGATTTTTGAACTAGCAAGAATCTTCCAAACCCAATTTGGTGAATTATAAGTATAATCATGAGAGTTTTGTGAACAAAGTTAGGCATGGGAGCTAAGTAAATAAATAAACCACAAATTTAAAAATACCAATTTTATTATAATGCTTAGAAATCGATTACAAGGCCATTATCAATTTCAAATTATGATATTAAAATAAACAGTCTCCAAAGGCCACAACTAGTAATTTAGTTATAAAAAACTTATGAATTGTTATGCACACCAACATATGGTTTACTGCCAGAGGTCCCCAAACTTTTTACACAGGGGGCCAGTTCACTGTCCCTCAGACTATTGGAGGGCCACCACATACAGTGCTCCTCTCACTGACCACCAATGAAAGAGGTACCCCTTTCGGGAGTGCGGCGGGGGGCCGGATAAATGGCCTCAGGGGGCCACATGCGGCCCGCGGGCCGTAGTTTGGGGATGCCTGGTACTCCATTCACCTTCCAGGGGTCCTCAAACTTTTTACACAGGGGGCCAGTTCACTGTCCTTCAGACCATTGGAGGGCTGCCACATAGAGTGCTCCTCTCACTGACCACCAATGAAAGAGGTGCCCCTTCCAGAAGTGTGGCAGGGTGACCAGATAAATAGCCTCAGGGTGCCATGTGTGGCCCATGGTCCATAGTTTGGGGACACCTGTATCAGATAGGAAACAGAGCAACTGGTTTAGTTGGTGATATTTTCCTCTAGATCAAGTTTGTTAATTGTAAAAATTCTAACTGAAATTTATGTTTCTAGTTCTGAAGAAAATTTTTAGCATAGATTTAGTTCCCAATAAACATAAAATTAGTGAATGAATGAACAACAACAGTACACTGTGTCACATTTCTTAAAAATTGCAGAAACATTATAATACTGTGGACTACATTACGCATGATTGTAACTAAACTTCTATACTAGTTTGATCTAAAGAGTCATTCGTCTATATGATTTCTACAGAAAACCCTATAACAAAAAAAAATGTAACCAATAGGGAATAAACATAAAAAATTATCATGTAGTAATCACTCCAGAAACATATTATTTAAAAGATGAAAAATTAAAAACAACACATTCAAGTATTTACTTTATGATTCACACAAATAAACTGCAATATCTAACTAAGAATAGCCTGGACAGAGTACTTACTTAATCTTTATATGGTTTGGAAGACATACATACTTTACTTTCACCATCCACCTCCATCACACACACACACACACACACACACATACACACACACAATTAATTCTGGGTTATTAAATAATATTATCATTTTTTAAAGCATTACGGGAGGGATAGACAAAGAAATAGAGATAAGAAGTAGGAATTCTTCATTGTGGTACCTTAGTTGTTTATTGATTGCTTTCTCATATGTGCCTTGACCAGGGGGGCTCCAGCTGATCCAGTGACCCTTTGCTCAAGCCAGCAACCTTAGGCTCAAGCCAGTGACCTGAGCTTGTTCAAGCTACCAGCCTTGGGCTTCAGCCATCAAACATGGGGTCATGTCTATCACCCCTTACTCAAGTGGGAGACCCTGCCCTCAAGCTGGTGAGCTCAAGCTCAAGCTGGTGAGCCCAAGCTTTAGCTGGAAACCTTAGCGTTTTGAACCTAGGTTTTATGCATCCCAGGCTGATGCTCTATCCACTGTGCTACTACTTAGTCAGGCAATACTATCATTTCTCACAAGGTATGCTTCAACCTTTAAGGACTGCAGCTAATGTTTTTTAAAATGATCCATTAATTTAAATTTATATGCATAAATATGTGCTGAGCAATATTTATATAATTTTTATACTCTGGCGAGATATGCAGGTTGGAACAAAAGTACATTTACAGTTTTAAATGAAAGATTTTTCCTTGTATTATTTATTGATTATTATATGATTATCCATATAAACAACTCTAAACCTATTTTTTCCCACCCCATGTATGTGTATGTTTAAATGATATAAATAAATAATTTATATAAAGATAAGGGGAGAGAAAGTGTCCTCAGAACAAACCAAAAGTGAAATGTCTAAGAATGTGTTATAAGAAAAAACATCCTGGCCCTGCCCAATTGGCTCAGTGGTAGAGCATCGGCGTGTGGATGTCCAGGGTTTGATTCCCAGCCAGGGCACACAGGAGAAATGCCCATCTGCTTCTCTCCCCTTCCTCCTCTGCATTCTCCCTATCTCTCTCTATCCCTCCCACAGACAAGGCTCCAATGGAGCCAAGGTTGGTCCTGGTGCTGAGGATGGCTTCATGGCCCCTGCCTCAGGTGTGAAAATGGCTCTGGCTGCAACCAAGCAACGCCCCAGATGGGCCAAGCATCACTCCCTAGTAGGCATGCATGTGTGATTCCCGGATGGGTGCATGTGAAATCTGTCTGTCTGCCGCCCCATCCTCAGTTTCTCACTTCAAAAAATATATAAAAATAAAAAAATCCAGTAGATTTTGCTTTCACTGGGAATGTTTTACATTAATAAAAATAATGACCACGCCTGACCTGTGGTGGCGCAGTGGATAAAGCGTCGACCTGGAAATGCTGAGGTCGCCGGTTCGAAACCCTGGGCTTGCCTGGTCAAGGCACATATGGGAGTTGATGCCTCCAGCTCCTCCCCCCTTCTCTGTCTCTCCTCTCTCTCTGTCTCTCTCTCTCTCCTCTCTAAAAAAAAAATGAATAAATAAAATAAAAATTAAAAGAAACAGGTTTAAAAAAAATAATGACCACATGAGAACCTCATAAAAGTTTAACATATGCATAAAGTTAGGGTCCAAAAACCCCAATCTGTGTCTTCTCTCATGTTTAGTTTGCACATGGCATGGAGTGGAGTGATCATCATTCCTGGTGGTTTTAACAATATACCCACCTAATGTCAATAAGTCTAATCTAAAAGGAACATATATCAAATTTTATGCATTTTTCCCTGACAAACTGCCTCAAGCAAAGAAACATGAAATCTTCCATTTTATATGTAGTCTAATAAACTTTACAAATAAAATATTTTATATATATAAATACTATCAGACTCTATACTGCTGATATTGGCATCTTTCTATTAAACCAAAAAGCCTGCCCTGGTAGAAATAATAAGTATAAATATTTTAAAAAATTTAGCAAAGCTATAAATTATGACTACACAAATGTCTAAAGACTTTTTAAACACCTTATAATACTTTAGATTTTTGAAGGAAGAGAATAAATTATGGACATATTGAAACCTGATACTCATCCAAAGAAAGTGTCACATAAGTGCAGCAGGGAAAAAAAATATCTAAGAGTACAGTTACATCAAGATAAGTAAGAGTTTCACCACCTAGTGATATAATTCTTCCATAACTACAAACTTCATAAGGAGATATCAGAGCAACAGACATCATGAGAAAGGAATTGCTCTAATTGTTTCTTGGAGGTTTTAGTGAGAAGGAGCTAGATTTACAAGCACTCAACCTGAAAAAGTTGGATGGTAACCCAATTTCAAATAATTTAAACTGCCATCTATCCATAGAAAGACATAAATAAATAGGGTAGAGAGATATCTGATGTGTATGTAAGCTACAGTTTATTGTGGTAGAAACTGAATGTTTAATAAATACACACATACATGTACACATCATACATCCTGAGTACCAAACTGTAATTTAGAAACTTCTATATAAAATAGAAGCAATTCTAAGGATGTTTGAGAAAATAGTCACAATCGCAGATTGGAGTTTGTCAAACTATCACAAACAATTTGCTATCATGCGTCAAACATGAATAGAAATTTCAATGGAATTGAAATATAACAATTTTGGGAAGTTTTCCAAGGGTAAGACCACAATATTAAATTCTATTTTTTTAAAGTAATCTTTGTTATGCTCTGTGGACTCTAAACATTTAATATTCCTAAGAAGAACACAAAAGAGCCCTTCATTTATAATATATTTAAGCTTGTAAAACAATCATCGCCCTGGCCAGTTGGTTCAACACAATAGAGCATTACCTTGGCATGTGGAAGTCCCAGGTTGATTTCCAGTCAGGGCACACAGGTGAAGTGACCATCTTATTCTCCACCCCTCCCCATCCTTTATCTCTCTCTTTCCCTCATGCTGCCATGGCTCAAACGGTTCAAGCAAAGCTGACCTTGGACACTGAGGATGGCTCCATGCCTCATGTAAAGAGCTTGGTTGCCAAGCAACAGAGCAAAAGCACAGACAGGCAGAGCATTACCTGGAAGGGGGCTTGCCAGTTGGATTCTAGTTGGAGCACATGCAGGACTTTATCTTTTCCTCTCCATCTCTTACTTAATAAAAAAGGAGGAAAAAAAAGCACACATTTCTATGTATTTTTTGTCTTGAAATGTTGGATAGTGACCCACAGCTTTAAAAAGAAGTCAAAATTCCACATGTAAAAAACTGACTGCTGTTTGTCCCCACATACAAATTAACTCAAAATAGATCAAACCTAAATATAAGACCTGAAAAAATAAAATACTTATAAGACAACATAGCCACAAAATTATGGAACTTGATATTATAAAGAGTTTTGTGAATTTAATCACAAAGGCAAGAAAAGTAAACAAATACAATGATAGTTATATTAAACTACAAAGTTTCTGCATAGCAAAACAAACTGTCAACAAAACAAAAAAGTAGCCAATCAAGTGGGAGAAGATATTCACAAACAACCTTTCTGATAGGAGGTTAATATCCAAAATATATAAAGAACTCATACCACTCAACAACAAAAAACAAACAATATAATTAACAAATGGACAGAGAACTTAAACAGACACTTCTCCCAAGAAGACATATAAATGGCCTACAGGTACATGAAAAGATGTTGAACTTGACTAGCTATTAGGAGAATGCAAATTAAAACTACAATGAGATACCAACTCACACCTGTTAGAATGGCTATTACCAATAAGACAAGTAATAGCGAGTGTTGGACAAGTTGTGGAGAAAAAGAAACCCTCTCTAGACCCACTGTGGAAAATAATATGGCAATTCCTCAAAAACTTTAAGACTAGAGTTATGATATAGTCCAGAAATTCCTCTTCTACCCGCAAAATTTGAAAACATTAATTCACGAAGACGTATCAGACATTGCAGCACTGTGTTCACTGCAACATTATTCATGGTGGCCAATACATGGAAAAATTGAAGCGTCCCTTGACAGATAATAGGATAAAGATATGAATATATACAGTGGAATACTACTCAACCATATAAAAAATGGAAATACTGCCATTTGCAACAACATGGATGGATCATGAGAATATCATGCAAAGCAAAATAGTAAGTCAGACAGAAAACGTCAGGAACCATATGATCTCAATCATGACAAATATAAAATTGAAAGCAAACGAACAAACAAACAAAAATTTGTAGAAAACAGTATAGTGTTTACCAGAATAAAAGGGGGTTGGGGGACACTAAAGGGTAAACTGGAGTCAAATATATGGTGAAGAAAAATTTTGTTTTGGGTGGTAAACACAGTGCAATATACAGATGATGTATTATAGAATTTTGCACTTGAAACTTATACAATTTTATTACACAACACCACCCCAATAAATTTAATAAAATATATCCAGATTTCTACTGAGCTTCAAAATCTGGCTCAGGTTGCCTTCATCTCTTACCAGTAACTCTAAAATAGCCTAGTATTCTTCAAACATGTTTACTCACATACTTCTTTAAATATTTTTAAGTCAATAACCACAAAATTTCTTGAGTTAAAAAATTCATCCTTTGCAACAATTTAATTTTACATATACCTCATGGAACCTAAAGGGCACACTGTTTTCATCTCATCATGTTTCAACTAAAAAATATATGAATAAATACAAACAGCTAGTAATATTAAATTATTTTTTAGTTGAATTGAACATGTGTTTTCATCTTGTTACCCACACAAAAGTTTATATAATAAGAACACATACATATGTATGTATCAATACATATACACACATATATGCATATACATATATATACATGTACACTTATATACATATAAAGATATAAATATGCACACATATATATGCATATACCCATATATAGATAATATATACACACACATATATGTGTATATATATATATATATATATATTTTTTTTTTTTGCTAAAGACATGAAGCTGCAGATTTAGTGAATTTATTTTTGGGAGAATATGGAGTTACAAAAGTCAGTTTTAATCAAACCAGTTTCTCACAATTAAATTTATTTTCTGTCAAAAAATAAGTCTGGCTTGATTTTTTAATTTGAGTGGTATTTTTAATAAAAATGCATGCAGAAATAATCTTGCTGAATACAAATTCTATAATAGAGGTAGAAGAAGGTATAAGCAAAATAAATGGTGATGGAAAGAGATGATTTAAAGTGGTGAACACACAATACAACTTATAGATGATGTATTATAGAATTGTACACTTAGAGTTTATATAATTTTATTAATGAATATCATCCTATTAAATTTAATAAAAATATATTCTGTAATAAATATAAAAATGGATAAATGGATAAAAGTGAGACAGTATAATTCTGTCAGAATAAAGTAAGGTACTGTCCTCAATCTCTATTTTTCCTCTCAGATGGCTCTTCCACAGGAATAGTTGAATTTCTGGCAATGGAGGGAGGGGTCAAGAGGTAAGAATGTCAAATAAAAATATCTGGAATAAATTATCTCTTCACTTTTACACCCTGGAGAAACCTACTATAGTAAAATCTGGAATTAAAGAGAACTAAGCCTGTCTGATGAAAGTCAAAAGAGATCAGAATGGTGAGTAAACACAATGTCTTGACCTCAGATTTATTAACAGGCAACTAAATTGTAGGCAGTTAGTTGATCTGAAAATGTATTCCTTTAAAGCCTTATGTCACTGCAAATTTTTAGGTAAGACTTGGAGGTTGTATTTTTCTTGAACACTACTTTTTTTTTTTTTTGTCTCTCAATCTCCCTCCTCTCACTTAAAAAATAATAACAATAAACAGACTCCCTCCTGCATGCACCCTGACTGGGATCCACCCAGCAATGCCTGTCTTGGGCCGTTCCTTGGAGAAACTGAGCTATCCTCAGGGCCTTAGTTTGACAATTGGAACAACTGAGCTATTGAGGGAAAAAATAGAGTGAAGGGAGGTGTGAGAAGGAGAGAACAGATGGTCACTCCTCATGAAACTCTGACCAGGGATCAAAATCAGGATGTTCACATGCCAGACCAATGCTCTATCCACTGAGAAAACCATCCAAGGCCTGAGCACCACTTTTTTATTTAACTGTTACCCTATTTTTATTTCTGACTCTTACAACCTAATCACAGCACAGAACACAGAGCAATTCATTTCAATCAGAAACCAAATGACTAGGAAGGTGAACTTTGAGGCTGCATATGTCCAGTTTCAATGTCTTCAGTTTGAAATGAATATAGTTCTTTAGAGTCATACATATGACAATAAAAAATTAGAGGCCATGTCATTCAGATAGGGTTGATATTGCCACATTATATCCTTCAGTTCAATTAAAACACTAAAGAGCAATAACCATTTATGGCTTATTATCTTATTTTTGGTAATTGTTTTTTTTATGACCACACCTTGATTTCTTCACAACCTGAGTATATTCAAGCCATCTGTTAATCAACCAAATATGATCACTAGCTAGATTTTTAAGGTTATCTTAAAATCAGAATTTATTTTTCTGGTATGTTTTTCCTTCTCTGATACCATTCCTTTTTTCATTGTTAATCTTAATTTACTTAATTGAAGAACCCTTATTAAAGAGGTCATAGATAAATTTAAGTAATAGAAACTCCTGCTGAATTAACATTTGTTAATATCTTTTCACACTTAGCATTAATCCCAACTTTCCCAGCTCTTCTCAGGGCTATAATGCAAAATTTCTTACTACTGTAACTATGTAAAACCATTAAGAAAAGATTGCTTGCTGCCCTATTAATTCAACCAAGATAGAGTTTTTTTCATGGAGAAGACAAAGTTACAGTTTTACTAATAGGAATTAACATTTATTTAGTGTGTATTTTGGAATAGTCACTTCATACATGATATTCCACTCATGTTTATAGTGAGACAGGTGAGACCCTATTTTAGAAATGAGAAAACAAAGAATTGGAGAGTAAAAGTTAATTTCTATTGGTTACAGAGGCATGACTTAACCTACAACAATAGAGAAGGAAGAATTACATATACTTTAGTTTGTTATCTGGCTCTTACATGTACAATAAAATCTGAGAAATGGTGAGGACGTCAGAATGACAAAGCACATGAGCCTTTGCATAAAGTAATTAAATTTAATTTAGTTAAGCAAATATACAAGCTCCCTGATTGGTGGTGGCATAGTAGATAGAGCATAAACCAAAAATTCTGAGGTCCCGGGATCAAGACACCAAGATCACTGGCTTGAGCATGGGATCATTAACATAAACCCACAGATGCTGGCAATTACAAGATGACATTTATCTCTCTCTTTTTTTCTCTCACTCTTTCATTAAAAAAAAAAAAAACCACCAATAAAGAACACACACACTGACTTATTTGAAAATGCCTAAGGTACAGCATACTCTGATTCCTTTTCAATGGCTAATTTTGTCTCTGAAGATAGTGAAAAATAGAGGCTTGTCAGAACTACTCAAATTTCAAGTTTCAGAAAGATTTTGACTGGTCCAGAGCCAAGATTAGAAGAACCTCAATCTCTCAATTCTCACACTGGGTGCAGACCAAAGTCTTTCCTTCTGCATTTACGGACTGGCACAGGGAGGCAGACTCAGTCACAACCCACATGGCCTGATGATAAGGTCAACAAGGGCCATCTTTTCTGAAAAACTCACATCACGTTATCAGTTTTAATGGGCAAATATTGTCAAAAGCATGTCTTAGATTATTTATGTTAAAGAACTGCATTCACAGAAGTAGAAATGGACATCATAGTAGGCCCTTACAGTGGGGATAGATAAAGGTCAGAAAGTTAATAACAAAGGAAACTGGCCTTAGGGCATTTTCTGAAGCACAAGACCAGCAGGCAGGCTGTGTTAGGGCACTCTGACAGCAGGTGGCAAGGAACAAATCACCAGAATAAATATATAGGGAATGTATAAAGGTTTTAAGACAGTCAAGTAAACGTGAGACAAAACTGCAAGGTCAGGGGAATATGGAGATGATAGCAGGGTCCCAGGATGAGGTCTCAAGTCCACAGCAATAAACCAGAATCCCAGATATGTAAACTGCATTAAAAGTTGAAGCCTAGATTAAAAAATCAAGGTAGGTATGAGCTCTTTTATTATAATCATGGTAGAAGATTTGTAACACCCAACAGCAAGGTTGATTTCTTGTTGAATTATAAATACCTAAATCCTGACAACAAATACAGCCAATTTAAGTAACTGGAGAATTTTACATGAAAAGATTCAGACAAAGGCAAGCCCTAGGCTCCCAGATTCTGTTTAAGGACTGTGTGCCTTTAATAGGCATTAGCAAAGTTTGCCACAAAGAATATACTGAATGATGCTCAAACCTTAAAATATTTACTATTTGATACTTCAGAGACAACTACTCAACTAGCCATTGTAGTTTAAAAGCAGCCACAGAAAATACTTTAGAAGTTGAGCATTGGCATGCTCCAATAAAACTTTGTTTATGGGCACTGAAATTATTATCATTTTAATGCCATATGATATTATTCCTTTGTGAGTATTTTTTATGCCCCTGAGTCATTTGAAAGGGTAAAAATCATTCTCAGCTTGTAAACCAGATCAAAACAGGTGGTAGTCTAGATTCTCCCTGCAGCTCTTATTCACCAAACTTTACAATGAGATGACATGGTGCCTTAAAGTTTCCTGAGCAAAAGATCTCTTCAGCTCCCACATCATTTGTAAAACACAGCAGTAACAACTCCTCAGCTGAATGAATGGCCATACGCTTAACACATAAAACCCTTTCCAATGTACACATATTACTTCCTCATGTTTTTATTGAGAGATGCATGTATGAAAAGTAATGTCCACACTGTTTTTGTATGATTTTTTACCTTCACTTCAAATTCTGTATAGTAACATATAGAAATGCAGTATCAATATTTATGAAAAGGCACCATTACACAATCACTTTCTTCTAGGTTACCAGCTCTTTCCAGCTCTCAAATTTTTCTATGATTAATTGTTATCCTTCCCTTTCCTTACCCCTAGAATAATCTTCAATAATGCTGTCACAGTATAAAGCTTTATTGTCATAGGCATAGCCATATTTCCAGGAAAATGAAGGAGATTTTTCCTTTTAAGCTTGCTCATCTGTTGTTGGTACTCTCATAAAATGAGCTTAGTGTTCAAAGAAAATCATCTTAGTCTAAAAACTGTTGTTGAGCTGATAAAATCAATTGATGAAGCCAACGTGAGGTGGAAAAACAACTTTAAAACAACAAACTAAACCTTTGAAAATATTTCTATGCTTCTCCATAAATAACAAAGGTTTGTATCTTTTTGTTTTGTTTTTGCATTTTAAAACTTTTACTGGGGTGACGTCAGAGAAATGGCGCCGTAAGGAGCAATACCAATAAATCTCCCCCCAAATTCAACAAGATCTTCAACCAGAGACAGGAAAATCTATCTTGGAGCCTCCAGCAGTTCCACACTAAATGCAAAGGTATGATTGAGCAAAAAATTGACTAAATATATAATCAACCCCAAAGAAAATAAGATGGAGGAAGAAACACTCAGCCTTCCTCACTAACCTAAATAAGGGCTGCTTTCACAGGGAACTGAGAGTATAGGAATTGAGGTGGGCATAGAGTGTGAATAGTACCAGGCTGTGGCACAAATGTCTGAACCAGGCTGTGGCACGGACATCCAAGCCAAGGAAAAACTGTGCTCGTGGCAACCCAGTCAACACTAGCTAATGCTCACGCCAAATCCAGACCAAGAAAAACAAGTGGGGTAGCCATCCACCCCGATCTCCTGGTCGGCGGGCACAGATAGTGTGCGAAAGATTTCTCCTTGAGTCCCGGGAGTGGGCGCCCGTGTTACCGAATAGAGGGACAGAGTCAGAGGCCTTTGTGTGGGCCAAAACCGGAGTCTCCAGGTCGCCCTTGTGCCCTGAAAAAGTGGTGTGTGGGTAGTGAGTGGGAGCAAAATTCCCAATGCTGGAACTTCAACCGGTGGGCAGGGCACATCATCCAGGGCGAGAGGCAGCTGGCCCAATATCCTGGTCGGTGAGCAAAGATAGTGGGCGAGAGATTCTCCCGAGAGTGGGTGCCCATGTTCCCGGACAGAGGGGCAGAGTCAGGGGCCTTTTCATGGGCTGTGACCGTAGTCTCAGTGTCACCCCTGTGCCCTGAAGAGTGGCACGTGAAAGTGAGATTCCTCATGCTTGAACTTCTCCAGGTGGGTGGGGTGCCTCACCCAGCCATACAAGCTAACAGACCCATGAAGGATTAGCTTAACCCACAGTCTGCTCGCCTCCCAAATGACCTAAGCAACCCTAACTGACAAGATCTCACTCAGGTCAGTGATCTAAGACAAGAAGGGAGATAGTTTTTAGTTCCTCTTGTTATGCTATGCACATAGGGGCAACCTCTGATTGGCAGAGCTTGCATACTAAGGGCTATATGTTAAAAAGAAGGATTTGGCAGCTTGTAAGTCCTCCCGCTTTGCAAACAATGACTAAGCCATCTTCTACCCAGCCAAAACAGGTTACAAAGTGACAAAAGCCTGGGGAAAGGGGTCCCACAGAGTGCTGAGGCATTTGGGACATGCCTAGAGGTGCATAGAAAGACACCTTGAAAACAGTTGGCTCCCAGCCCTGTCTGATTATGCTAGCGGATCTGACTCATTGAGCCTTACCCAGAACCCTGCACTCAGTGGGAATAGAGTAGGAATTTGCCACCTATTTGAGCCTTTTACTCTCCAGGCAGAGGCAGCAACAACCCCATAGTTGGATCATCAGGCTGCTAATTCAAAAAGAAAAGACTAGGAGAGAGGCTCCAGGAAAACAGATTCTCTCATTGTCAGAGCCTGCAAATGATAATGAGCCTTGACTGCCAAAGAGACTGAAGCCCAATATATGACATCGCCATAGAGACTTATCTACTGCAAACCTCTACCTAACAGTGCCACAGAAGCAGAACCTGGGGTACAGAGTCACTGACCAAGAAGAGGGAGAGAAAAAAAGGAGCAAGAAGATAACCTTTCAAAATCAAGAATAATACACAGACTTTATAACCTATCCCATTTTATTATATTTGTTCGTTTGTTTCTTTTATCTTCTTGTCTTGATTAATTTCTTCCTTTTCCAATTTGGTCATTCAATTCTCTGCCGGTCTTACTTTTTCCACTTCTTGAACTACACTACCCATAAGTGTTACATCTCCCATTATCTTTTCTTTCCTCTTCCTTTCTCTCTATGAGGGTTGCACTCCAAAACCCTTAACTCTCTCTCTCCTTTTGTTCTTTTTTCTTCTTTTTGTGTTTTTCTCTTTCTTTTTTTCTCCCTCTACATTAGTTTCTTCTTTTCTCCTTTATTTTCCACTTATTGAATCCACAATCATGAACAAATTATTTTATTTGGGACTAAAATTTTTCTTTGTGGCGCTTTGGGGTTTTTTTTACTTTGCTTTTTTAACTCACTAGCAGTGCTCCCAAACCTGGCTTTCCATTTTATCTAGTTTTTGCTCCATTAAATACAATAGTAATTTTTAATTTTTTTTCCATTTTTCCGGTTCCCCAATTATTCCTCTCATTGTATCCTTAGTTAACCATCACCTAAAAGCAAATCATTTTATTCTTGACACAAATTTTTTCTTTTTTGCATTTTGTGGGTCCATACCCCCTTTTTTGCCCCTTTATCACTTCTCCCCAATGCAGGCCCTCCATTATAGGTATTTTTTGTTCTATATAGCACAATATAATTCACAGTTCGCCACAAGATTTTCTCAAGAAGGAGAGAAGAAGAGAGAAGTGAAAAAAAAGAGAAATAATAATTTTGTAAATTTTTTTAAACTTTTTATTCTTTATTAATTCCCATTAGTACTATCAATAAAACCACCCTCAGATGCCATTAAGAAAAAGAAAATAAAATATCATGGATACAAAAGACAGAGAGGTAGCACAGATAGATGAGGAAAATTTATGGAGAAAAAATTTAATATACTAAAAACCTTGGAGCTAAATGACAGAGAATTTAAAATAGAAATCCTGAAAATACTCAGATATATACAAGAAAACACAGAAAGGCAATTTAGGGAGCTCAGAAAACAATTCAACGAACACAAAGAATATATTATTAAGAAAATTGAAACTATAAAAACAAATCAAACAGAAATAAAAAACTCAATTCATGAGCTGCAAAAGGAGATAACAAGCTTAGCTAATAGAACAGGCCAGATAGAAGGTAGGATTAGTGAAATAGAAGACAAGCAACTTGAGGCACAACAGAGAGAAGAAGAAAGAGACTCAAAAATTTTAAAAAATGAGATAGCCCTACAGGAATTATCTGACTCCATCAAAAAGAATAACATAAGAATATCAGAGGGAGAAGAGAGAGAAAATGGAATGGAGAACATATTCAAACAAATAATAGATGAGAACTTCCCAAGCCTGTGGAAAGAACTAAAGCCTCAAATTCAAGAAGCAAACAGAACTCCAAGTTTTCTTAACCCCAACAAGCCTACTCTAAGGCACATCATAATGAAATTGGCACAAACCAACAACAAAGAAAAAATTCTCAAGGCAGCCAGGGAAAAAAAGAATACAACATATAAATGAAGACCCATTAGATTATCATCATCAAATTTCTCAACAGAAACTCTAGCAAGAAGAGAGTTGACCTCAATATTTAAAGTCCTGAAAGAGAAAATCGTTCAGCCAAGAATATTATACCAATCAAATCTATCCTTCAAATAGGAAGGAGAAATAAAATCATTCACAGATACAGAAAAGATGAGGGAATTTATCATCAGAAAACCCCCACTTCAGGAATTATTAAAGGGGTTTTTCAAACCAGATACAAAAAGCAAAAAAACCCCAAAACCACAAGTAATAGCTCCACCGAGAAAACAATAAAACCAAATTTAAACTGTGACAATAAAAACAAACCAAAAAAAAGGGGGAGAGGACAGAAATTAACTGTAGCAAAAAATGATGGAGAACAGAAGTACTTTTCATTACTTAATGGTAACCACCCTAATAAAACCACCACAGAAGCACATGATTTTAAAAAGATAGCAACAGAGGAAAGAAGTATGGAATACAACCAAACAAAACCAAAAGATAGAAAACAAAAGAGAACAATCAAACAGAATGCAAAACTGACAGAAAGCAATGTATAAAATGGCAATAGGGAACCCACAAGTGTCAATAATTATACTAAATGTAAATGGATTAAACTTACCAATAAAAGGCACAGAGTAGCAGAATGGATTAAAAAGGAAAATCCAACTATATGCTGCCTACCAGAAACACATCTAAGCAACAAGGATAAAAACAAATTCAAAGTGAAAGGTTAGAAAACAATACTCCAAGCAAATAACATCCAAAAAAAAATGCAGGCTTAGCAATAATCATATCTGATAATGCTGACGACAAGACAGCAAATGTACTCAGAGATAAAAATGGTCATTTCATAATGATTAAGGGGACACTGAATCAAGAAGACATAACAATTCTTAAGATATATGCATCACACCAAGGAGCACCAAAATATATAAGACAGCTACTCATTTACCTTAAAACAAAAACTGACAAAAATACAATCATACTTGGAGACCTCAATACACCACTGACAGCTCTAGATCAGTCATCCAAACAGAAAATCAATAATGATATATTGGCCTTAAAAAAACACTAGAGCACCTAGATATGATAGACATCTACAGGACATTTCATCCCAAAGTGACAGATTATACATTTTTCTCCAGTGTACATGGATCATTCTCAAGAATTGACCATATGTTGGGCCACAAAAATAACATCAGTAAATTCAGAAAAATTGAAGTTCTACCAACCATATTTTCTGATCATAAAGCCTCAAAACAGGAATTCAACTGCAAAAAGAGAGGAAAAAAAACCTACAAAAATGTGGAAACTAAACAACATACTTTAAAAAAATGAATGGGTCAAAGAAGAAATAAGCACAGAGATCAAAAGATATATACAGACAAAGAAATGACAATACAACATATCAGAATCTATGGGATGCAGCAAAAGCAGTGATAAGAGGGAAGTTCTTATTACTTCATGCATATATGAACAAACAAGAGAGAGCCCAAGTGAACCACTTAACTTCACACCTTAAGGAACTGGAAAAAGAAGAACAAAGACAACCCAAAACCAGCCGAAGAAAGGAGATAACAAAAATCAGAGCAGAAATAAATGAAATAGAGAATAGAAAAACTATAGTGAAAATTAATAGAACAAGGAGCTGGTTCTTTGAAAAGATCAACAAAATTGACAAACCTTTGGCAAGACTTACCAAGGAAAAAAGAGAGAGGACTCATATAAACAAAATCGAAAATGAAAGAGGTGAAATCACAACGGATATCATAGATATACAAAGATTATTGTATAACACTATGAAAAACATTATGCCACTAAATTCAACAATCTAGCAGAAATGGATAAATTCCTAGAACAATACAACCTTCCTAGACTGAGTCATTATAAACCAGAAAACCTAAACAGACCAATTAGTAGGGAAGAAATAAAAAAAACTATTAAACCCCGCCCAACCAAAAAAAAGTCCAGGCCCAGACGTTTATACTAGTGAATTCTTTCAAACATTCAAAGAAGATTTGGTTTCTATTCTACTGAAAGTCTTCCAAAAAATTGAAGAAGAAGCAATACTTCCAAAGAAATTTTATGAGGCCAACATAACCCTCCTACCAAAACCTAGCAAGGACATCATAAAAAAAAGAAAACTACAGACCAATATCTCTAATAAATACAGGTGCTAAAATACTAGCAAATTGAATATAACAATATATTTAAAAAATAACACATCATGATCAAGTGGGATTCATTTCAAAATCTCAAGGATGGTATAACATATGTAAAATGGTTAACATAATACACCATATCAACAAAACAAAGAACAAAAACCACATGATCTTATCAATAGATGCAGAAAAGGCATTTGATAAAATAAAACACAATTTTTTGTTTAAGACTCTCAACAAAATGGGTATAGAAGGAAAATATCTCAACATGATAAAGGCCATATATGATAAACCATCAGCTAACATCATATTAAATGGCATAAAACTGAAGGCTTTCCCCCTTAAATCAGGAGCAAGACAGGGTTGTCCACTCTCTCCACTCTTATTTAATGTGGTGCTAGAAGTTCTAGCCAAAGCAATCAGAAAAGACAAAGAAATAAAAGGCATCCATATCGGAAAAGTAGAAGTAAAGGTATCACTTTTTGCAGATGACATGATCCTATACATCAAAAACGCCAAAGAATCTACAAAAAGACTTCTAGAAGCAATAAGCCAATACAGTTAGGTCACAGGGTAAAAAATTAACATAAAAAAGTCCATAGCCTTTCTATATGCCAACAATGAAACATTTGAGAACGAACTCAAAAAAATAATCCCCTTCACGATTGCAACAACCACAACAAAATACCTAGGAATAAACATAACAAAGAATGTAAAAAGAACCTATATAATGAAAAGTACAAAGCATTGTTTAGGGAAATCGAAAAAGATATAATGAGATGGCAGAATATTCCTTGATCTTGGATAGGAAGAATAAATATAATCAAAATTGCCATATTACCCAAAGCAATATACAAATTTAATGCAATTTTCATCAAAATTCCAATAACATTTTTTAAAGAAATGAAACAAAAAATTATTAGATTATATGGAACTATAAAAAACGCCAAATAGCCAAAGCAATCCTAAAGAAAAAGAATGAAGCTGGGGGCATTACAATACCTGACTTCAAACTATATTATAGAGCCACGACAATCAAAACAGCATGGTATTGGCAGAAAAATAGACACTCAGAACAATGGAACAGAATAGAAAGTTCAGAAATAAAACCACATATATATGGTCAGATAATTTTTGATCAAGGGGCTAACAACACACAATGGAGAAAAGAAAGCCTCTTCAACAAATGGTGCTGGGAAAACTAAAAAGCCACATGCAAAAAAATGAAATTTGACTACATTTTGTCCCCTTGTACTAAAACTAAGTCAAAGTGGATCAAAGACCTAAATATAAGACCTGAAACAGTAAAGCACATAAAAGAAAACATAGGTTCTAAACTCATGGACCTTGGTTTTTAAGAGCATTTTGTGAATTTGACTCCAAAGGCATGGGAAGGGAAGGCAAAAATAAATGAATGGGACTACATTAGACTAAGAAGTTTTTGCTCAGCAAGAGAAACTGACAACAAAATAAACAGAAAGCCAACTAAATGGGAAATGATATTTTCAAACAACAGCTCTGATAAGGGCCTAATATCCAAAATATACAAAGAACTCATAAAACTCAACAACAAACAATCCAATAAAAAAAATGGGAAGAGGACATGAACAGACACTTCTCCTAGGAAGAAATACAAATGGCTAACAGATATATGAAAAGATGCTCATCTTCATTAGTTATTAGAGAAATGCAAATCAAAACTGCAATAAGATACCACCTCACACCTGTTAGATTAGCTATTATCAACAAGACAGGTAATAGGAAATGTTGGAGAGGCTGTGGAGAAAAAGAAACCCTCATACACTGTTGGTGGGAATGTAAAGTAGTACAACCATTATGGAAGAAAGTATGGTGGTTCCTCAAAAAACTGAAAATAGAACTACCTTATGACCCAGCAATCCCTCTACTGGGTATATACCCCCAAAACTCAGAAACATTGATACGTAAAGACACATGCAGCCCCATGTTCATTGCAGCATTATTCACAGTGGCCAAGACATGGAAACAACCAAAAAGCCCTTCAAGAGAAGACTGGATAAAGAAGATGTGGCACATATACACTATGGAATACTAGTCAGCCATAACAAATGATGACATCGGATCATTTAAAACAAAATGGTGGGATCTTGATAACATTATAAGGAGTGAAATTAGTAAATCAGAAAAAAACAAGAACTGCATTATTCCATACGTAGGTGGGACATAAAAGTGAGACTAAGAGACATTGACAAGAGTGTGGTTGTTACTGGGTGGGGAGGGAGAGGGGAAGAGGAGGGGGAGAGGCACAAAGAAAACTAGATAGAAGGTAATGGAGACGATCTTACTTTGGGTGATGTGTATGCAACATAATTGATAAGATAATTGATTAGAAACCTGAACATGTTTTCTTTGAAAATATGTAATCTGATTTATTGATGTCACCCAAGTAAAATTAATAAAAACAAAAAACAAAAAAAACCTTAGTAACACAGGATTATTACTCTAATCCTGTCCCCTTTATCCTCACACTCTTTTGGATACATAAGACAGTGATTTAAACAGCTTTGGGTTCTGCTCTATGCAGTTATTCTTTGCTACTGTCACACATCTCACTTTATAAAAAAGTATGAAAATGCTAAAGTACACCAATCATCAGCCCTACCAACCTATATGCTTTTTGCAACCTAAGAAATAAATTAAAAATTAAATGTGGTGTCTCATTTTTATGTCCCATCTATGTATGGATTCATATAGTTCTAAGTTTTTTCTGATTTACTTATTTCACTCCGTATAATGTCATCAAGGTCCATCCATGTTATTGTAAATGATCCGATGTCATCATTTCTTATGTCTGAGTAGTATTTCATAGTATATATGTACCAAAGGTTTTTAAACCACTCTTCCTCTGACGGACACTTGGGTTTTTTCCAGATCTTCGCTATTGTGAACAATGCTGCTATAAACATGGGGGTGCATTTCTCCTTTTGGAAGAGTTCTATGGTGTTCTTAGGATATATTCCTAAAAGTGCAATAGCTGATTCAAAAGGCAGTTCGATTTTTAATTTTTTGAGGAATCTCCATACTGTTTTCCACAGTGGCTGCACCAGTCTGCATTCCCACCAGTAGTACAGGAGGGTTCCCTTTTCTCCACATCCTCAGCAGCACTTATTCTGTGATGTTTTGTTGATACATGCCATTCTGACTGGTCTTAGGTGATATCTCATTATGGTTTTAATTTGCATTTCTCTAATAATTAGTAATGTTGAGCATTTTTTCATATGACTATTGGCCATTTGTTTGTCTTCTTTGGAGAAGTGTCTATGCATTTTTTGTGCCCATTTTTTAATTGGATTGTTTGTCTTCCTGGTGTTGCGATTTACAAGTTCTTTATAAATTTTGGTTATTAACCCCTTATCAGACATATTGTCAAATATGTTCTCCCATTGTGTAGTTTGTCTTTTTATTCTGTTCTTATTGTCTTTGGCTGTGCAAAAGCTTTTTAGTTTGATATAGTCCCATTTGTTTATCCTGTCTTTTATTTCAGAGACATAGACAAGAATGTGATGGTAACAGGGAATAAAGTGGGGGAAGCAGAGGGAGCGAGGAAGGAGATAGAGGGGGTGGGATAGGGGAGGGGCCCAAAAATGCCAGATATAATGTGATGGAAGACAATTTGACTTTGTGTGAGGGGCATGCAACATAATCAAATGTCAAAATAATCTGGAGATGTTTTCTCAGAACATATGTACTCTGATTTTTAATGTCATTGCATTAAAATTAATAAAAATAAGATAAAACATCTAAAACAGAACCTCAAAGAGGAAGTCTCACATGAAACAGGTTAACTATCGATCATAATATGTAGACGTCCTGAAGATGGCTGGTTATATGAATTTTTGAGAAAACCCTGCCAGAAATCTGTTATATTATTGCTGATTTCAATTAAGGACTGAACTTGTGTTAATAAGAAACAAAATATTGAGAGACTCTTCTACTTTGTAAGTGGTTTAAGAATGTGTACTAGTTGCTTTGTTTGTTGTTTTTAGAGCTAAAATTAAAATGTGTATTAGTACTCACTTATAAATAAAAAATAAATAAATTTGGAAAGTCAGAGGAAGGAGAGGACAAAAGTGGTCCTCTATACAAGGCTGCAAAACAAAGGTAACTGAAACAAGAAGTGTCCCAAGATAAAATAATTTTCTTGTTTGAAAATTTTGTTTGGTTCATGCTTAGCTATTTAAACTAATGAAGGGTAGGAGACATAGAAAAGTGAATAAACACCAAACCATTTATACTTCTGTTGAATGTCCAGTAAAAGTTTTCAAAATCTGACAATTTATGTCTTTTTAAAAATAATTGAATAATCTCACCACAACAAAATGGATACAATATCTGTTCATCCTATTTTTGAACAATTGGCAAAAATCTTCTCTAAAACTATTTATAAAACTACCATTCTACTGCATTTGAAGTTTAATAGTAGCTAAAATAAAATGGAAAATTAAGTAAAAAGATGCATCCTTATGCACAGATTAAACATAATCAAAACAATAACAATGATATCTACCACTTATTGGGAAGCAATCATTTGTCATGCACTGTGAAATGATGTAAATGCAATCATCATTCAATTCACTCAAAACCCATCAAGGAAGTGGTATCTTCGTTTTTATCTTATAAATGGTAACATATTTGGCCTGCAATAAAACTAAATAGTTTTTCAGTCCTATTTTGTTTTTTTTATACAGAGAGAGAAACTGGACTTACAAAAGGCTGTCATGTATAATGGGTCACATCTCACCAACAAACTGTGTCAACAGAGCCCAGGTCTTTCTTTTCTCACTTTTTTTTTAGATGAGGTGATTGGAGACTTCTGCATGGATCCTGACCAGAAACTACAGTCTTGGGCCAATGCGTAGACCAACTGAGCTATTTTTAGTGCCTGAGAGTGATGTGATCAGACCAACTGAGTTATCCTCAGCACCTAGGGCAATGCTTGAACCAGTGGAACCACTGGTTGCAGGAGGGGAAAAAGAAAGAAAGGAGGAAGGGAAAAAGATGTTTGTTTCACCTGTACATTATGACTGGGAATTAAACCCAGGAATTCCACAGGCCAGGTGGATGCTCTATCTACTGAGACACGAACCAGGGCTGAGGCCAAGTCTTTAGAGCCCTCTTCTTTCCTATCACAATCTTCACTCCTAGAGTTTTTCAGAGTGCACTTTGTACAGAATTTCCTTGGGATCTACATGTTGGCCATCTGTTTTGGAAACCAGAGCCTAGAAAATACTAAATTATTTCATTCATCAAATGTTTATTGTGAACTTATCTATTGTCAGTTATGGTTCTAAGGGCTGTGGAGGGAGCAGTGAACAAAATCTTGGCAGACTTTGCATAATGTTTTTCTGGTTAATGATTTCTAGGTAGAACAAATCTAGGATTTTAATAATCAAACTTTATAGAAGATATATTTTAATAAAACATTTTTAGAATAATCAATACTTGGGATTTAAAATTATTTACAAAGTTTTTTTTTACTCCAAACACCAGTTTTCCACAAAACATTGTATATGAAAAGTCTCAAGTTACATTGTGAAAGTATTTGTAACACATCAAAATTGCATGTCAATATCAAGAAAATCATGGTGTCAACACAGAGGATGTGTCTGGAGTATCTCTTGTTCTAAGAAGTGACATGTTCCTGAACAAAAAGCAACTATTAACATCTATGTCATCTGTTTAGATCACAGAAAAGGATTTTTTAAATATATTTTACATTCTTACATAATTTTTTAACATATATTTTGCTTTAATTACATGTTAGAAAATTAGTTCTGGGTCTTGAGTTGACATCACCCCCCCACACTTGTAATAATGGGAAATAGGTTCCCAGTTACCGTTTTGACATAGAGTATATATTTTCTGGAATGGATTATGAACATCCAGAAGGAAATGTTTGATAGACAATGACTCCTGCTTTGGTAGTTTGCATTTTAGAAAGAAGACAGAGATAACTAACATGACAAATCAGTATATACTACATAGTTTATTAGATTGTGATGAATATTAACAAGAATAATAAAGCTAAGAGTAGAGTAGGGAGTGTAAATATGTCAGAGACAAATAAAATTTTGTATAGGCTTTATTTTTTATTTAATTAATTGTGTTTACATAAATTCTAGGGTCACCCCAATTGCATCCTTATTCCCCTCAACATCTCCCCTTATTCCCCTCAACATCTCCCTTGCCACCCTCCCTACCAGGCCCTCCCCTTTCCCTTCAGGTTTATCCCATCCTCTCATTCCCTTTCCCTCTGTCTTCTTTTCCTCTGGTCCCTTTGGTCCCTCCTCTGTCTCAATTCTGTTCCTCAGTTCTCATTATTCCTTGGATTCCTCAAATGAGTGGGGCCATATGGTATATTTTTCTTTCTCTGTCTGGCTTGTTTCACTCAACATAATAGTTTCCAGTTGCCTCCATATTGTTGCAAAAGGTAATATTTCCTTTTTTTTTCATATCCCCATGGTATTCCATTGTATATATATACCACAGCTTTTTAATCCACTCGTCCACTGAGGGACACTTGGGCTGTTTCCAGATCTTTGCTATTGTAAACAATGCTGCCATAAACATAGTTGTGCATTTCTTTTTTTCAGTCGGTGATAAAACTAAAAAGCTTTTGCACATCTAAAGACAATATGAACAGAATAAAAAGACAAACCACACAATGGGAGAACATATTTGACAATACATCTGATAAGGGATTAATAATCATAATTGATAAAGAACTTGTAAATCTCAACACCAGGAAGACAAACAATCCAATCCAAAAATGGGCACAAGAAATGAATGGAAACTTCTCCATAGAGAACAAACAGATGGCCAATAGACAAATAAAAAAATGTTCAACATCACTAATCATTACAGAAATGCAAATTAAAACCACAATGAGATATCACCTCACACCAGTCAGAATGGCGCGTGTCAACAAAACAACACAGAATAAGTGCTGGTGAGGATGTGGAGGAAGGGGAACCTTCCTGCACGGCTGGTGTGAATGAAGACTGGTGCAGCCACTGTGGAAAACAGTATGGAGATTCCTCAAAAAATTAAAAATGGAACTGCCCTTTGACCCAGCCATCCCACTTATAGGAATATATTCCAAGGAGACCAAATCACCAAATGAATAGGATCCTTAAAAATAACTTAGAATCACTGCTTATATGTAATTCTTTCACTTTTATTTGTAATTTATATTTCTTGATCTTCCATCCTTCATAGCTAACTTATCTATTAAAGCATACCTCTTCAATACAGTGATTATTTCTCTTCATGTTTTCATGCAGTTGAGAACTTAATGTTTCTGGTATATCTTAGTTTTGCCTGCCAAGCTAGACTATGAGCTATTTAAAAGCAAATTATCTTATTTATGGAGGAAGAAGATGAGTATGTAGCATGGACAGCAGCACAAGTATGGAGGCTGAAAGGGCCATAGTCTGTGGGACAAGAAATCCAGAAAGTGTAACTGGTGCTATGAAACCCATTTAACATATAATTACAAGGTGCTGAAGCATGTGCACCCTGACATCAACACCTCTTCCAAGGCCATGAACATCATGAACTAATATGTGAATAACATGTTTGAGTGTCTGGCCAGCGGGCTGCCTACCTGGACCAGTACTAGGCCAAAGCACACTGACATCTCAGAAAGACTACACAGCCATTTGCATGCAGCTTTCTGAGGAGCTGGCAAAGTATGCAGTGTCTGATGTCACCAAGGCCATTACCAAGAAACTAAGTTGTAATACTAAAAATATAAATGTGAAAATAAATATATAAAAAGAAAATGATCTCAAGATACGTTTCATTCTCCATACCTACACTCTTGTGTGCAGACAGTGGACATTTTTTGAATATTATTGGTAAGTTTATTACTTTGTTAGTTTAATAAAGGTACATATATAAATTATTTGCTCCTGTTTATAAAATAATTTGGGGAAGTTGTGTCTTAATTATGATTTTTATTAGACAAGCAAAATTAAATTGAGAACACTTTTATATGCCATTTTAATAAAAATTATAAAGTCTTTGGTTCTTTCTCAAAAGAAACATGTACTTGGGAAGATAAAAAAATAGGAGAATTAAAAGAAAAAAAAGTTTTTATGTGCTCTGTAACTATACAGTAATTAGAAACTAAATTTATGCATTCTGACACTAAAATAACTAGAAAATAAGGCAACACATAATAAGGAGCTAATTATATGGGACAAACTATAAGGCAATATACAAAAAAGAAATCAATATTTTAAACATAAAATTACTTTTGGATATCTTATGGTTTTGGTGAGAGGTGTTACTTTTGTTTCAGTTCACAAAAAGATGCTAATTCATTTTTTTATTGCACAATTTAATAATGTCTTATTATTTGGGGGTCTGACACTTTATGTTCATAATCCATTCACAAAGGGAGTGAGAGAAATCTATTTTACATATATAAATGTCACATAATATTATAAAACCTGCAATTTCTAGTTCACAACAGAACTTGAAATCTTAGGACCAGAGGAATCCCTACTTACTGTTCCCTCTGAGGACTGTTCTGATGAAAGAATTTTAGCCCATATATCATAGCGGAAAGATTTCTGATGTTTAAATCAGTGGTCTTAGTTCTGTTGGGTCACACAAAACAAAGTTTAATTACTCTCTCTCCCATAGGACAATCCTTCAAAGAGTTGAACGCAGTGTTTAGTTTCATGACATTTTCTTTCTCTTGAGCTTAGCCCTGTGACATGTTATAAAGTCTCTTTTCCTCCTGCTCACTCCAGCCTGTGTGTGCCCAACCTTGACTATCACCCTGTTGAAGAGTAATGCCCAGAACTGAATACAACTTTCGGGTGCCCACTGACAGTTTACACATATTTAGAGCAATAATGACCCAGAAATATCTCTTGTCTCTTATCTGTCCCCACATTGTGAGCCTAGGACAGTACTTTAGAGAAATTGCCCCCCCTTAGACTACTTGTGACTACTATTTTCATACATTTCTATTTTCTTCATAATAAAATTATGATTTAGCATAAGAGCACTTCCATTGTTTAAAGATTTCTGTAAGCCCTTTATTTTCAAAAATAAAAAAAAATCCCTTAGAAAGACTTGAGAATTTAGCAATTAGCATCAATTTGGCCTCATTTTCAGATCATTGCTAAAATGTCTCTCTACTTGTTATGGATTGTATGGTGTTCCCCCAAATTTTATATGCTGAGTTTTTAACTTCCAGTACCTCACAATGTGACCTAATTTGGAAATATATAAAAAATGTTAAAAATGGTTCTCAGTACTGTCATCTAACTTACAGATTGGATTCTGAGGTTGTGGAATTCTGAAAATAAAAATTGCTTAACAACAAGCCTAAAATTGAGAGAAAGGGAGACAACAAGAATTTGCTAAAGCACCACTGAAGACAGTTTCACAAGCAAGAGTTTGTTCTGTTTCATCAATAGGGCTGTCCTCTTGGCATCATTTCCACTCATCTCTTTGGAATAGGATCTCACTGAAATAACATTAAGGCAGCTCAGAAAGATCTACTTAATTTACAATACTCCATAAATGGGATGTGTCCACTTGTGATAAATACTGGTTAATTTTCAAACCTGTTTTTTTTTTCTCATCTGGAGATGGCAGCTCTACATTTCTCAGCCTTTTTCTAGGATAAGGCGATAATCAGGTTCTGTCTAGGGGAACAAGAGCTGAGACACTGTATGTCACAGCTGTGATTCCTGGTCCTTCTTCTTGTGCTGGATTGATGAAGATAAGCAGAGTTACCTTAAAAATCTATCTGAAGAGGGGCATGACCAAAGGATAAAAGAGGCCTGAATTTTCAAATCACTGTCTGTAGAAGAGCTGCCAAATGACCATGAACACCCATTTAGACTTCTTATGGAAGTTACATCTAACATTATATTAATTAATACATAATCTTTATTATAAACATTCTCTAGAGGTATTAAGAGGAAATCAATATTTACAAAAGGATGCAGACACCAGGAAATTTACTTTCTCATTAATTCACTCTTTCTACAAATACTAAGTTCTCACCATATGAGTGTTATTATTCCAGGAATTAGAGATAGAGGAGTAAGTAAAACACACTACATACTGATCTAAATGTAGCTCCTATTCCATTGGGGGACAAAGAGGTATATAAGTAAAAAGTCAAGTATCTTAGATAGTAAGTGATACAATTGAAAATATCTAAAGACAGAATGACCCTGTGGGAAAGAGCAATGGGTATGAATATAATTGATTCTGATGCAACTATGCCTAGGGTATGGTCCAAGAGACAGTTAAGTGCCACTGCTTTACACAGGAGAAAATGCATAACGTAGTTCATTTTGACAGTGTAGGTAAGAGGGTGGTTGTGAAACCAGAAGTGCCATGGGTGGGCTTTGGGGACAGGGTTCTCACAGGATCACCCCAAGATGATAGGATCAAACTCTCCATTGGGCTCATTACAGAACACAGTACTCTATAAGAATGTTTTTACCTTTAACAATAAAGAGGAGGGGGAGAGATGTTTATATGAAACACAGATCTGCAAGCAAAAAATGTGAAGAGAAATTGAGAGGACTAAATCTTCTACCTGAAATGTTTACCTCCACTTTGACCACCCACATGAAAAAAAGCTAAAAAATATATATGAGACAGGAGGATAGAAACTTCCAAAGGAAGATATAATTGGAATTCAGAACTACATTCAAAATAATACTATAGTAATAGCAACACATCTGTCAGTTTCTACTGATCATAAAAAAAGAATTCAGAGTCAAATGGAAATAATATTCATGTATACTTTGCTTTAAGAAAATTGAAAACATAAAAACTAAACCCAAATTTTAAAAAACTAAATCAACAGAACAAATAATTTAGTGATATATGTTAAAAATGAAAGTATATATTGCTCTAGAAGAATTATTTTATGACTAGCTGAAATACAATATTAATTTTTTTTTTGTGATAAGGAGAGAGAAGGAGATAAAGAGAAGAATAAATAGGGACAGACAGACTGGAAGGAAGAGAGATGAGAAGCATCAACAGTTGTTGCAGCACCTTAGTTGTTCATTGATTGCCTTCTCATTTGTGCCTTGACTGGCTGGCTACAGCAGTTCGAGTGACCCTTTGCTCAATCCAGCAACCTTGAGCTCAAGCTGGTGAACTTTTCTCAAACCAGATGAGCCCACTCTCAAGCTGGTAACCTCAGGGATTCAAACCTGGGTCCTCTATGTCCCAGTTTGATGTTCTATCCACTGCATCACCACCTGGTCAGGCCAAAATTAATTTTTAGTGAGTGTCTACCCAAGTTTTGTAAAAACTTCCCAACTTAAGTACTTCTCTAGACAAAAAAGAAATATTTCTTAGTATGAGATATTTCATGTAAGGAATGGAATAAACATTGAATAGGAATACACTCTAGAATCCTTCACCTTTTCCTCATGTAAGGATCCTACATATAAGAATGTATTTTCTCAAAAAATTTTTGTACAGGACATAGAAAGCTACTTTAGATACTCACAGAATTTGGAAAACTAAATATTCTTAAACATTTATTTTAATAAATATGTGCCCTGTAAAATATGCAAAACATTTACCATTGTAAGAGCAGTTACTGGAAGCCATACTTTTGGGAACAATCCTATCATCCAATATTCTAACCAATAACAACAAAGTAAAGTCAATAAAAATAAGTTGAATGATGCCATGATTATTAGTCAACTTCATGCATGTACAGAATAGAGATTGAAACCAGCTATAAAGTCTATAGTTATGAATTGTAATAGAAGATAAGTTAGCAATTTATAAACAATAGAAAATAGGTTAAAAAATTAAATCATTTATGAGTAGTGATTAGAGATAAAATTCTAAAGATCTATTTAGAACATTCACAAAATAAGAATAAAAGCACAAAACAAAGAGAAAAACGCAACTTGGGTTTTGCTTGGAGACTGTCACAATGTTAAAAGAAAGGAGAGGGGAAGCCTAGGCAGAACAAGGCTTGTGGCTAAACTTGTTTAACTAGAGAATATCTAAATTAGCCTGCTATTAAAATTGGAACTTAGTATGTTTGGGAAGTAGTTTTTCAGCTACAACTATTTTATAAATGTTTATATAATTTTATGATGATTGTAATTTGACCACACTCATTTTACAGAAAAATACAATCCCAGAAAGATAAAATAATTTTCCTAGCATCTTCTAGTCAATTAATGATAATTCAAGTTTCCAGATTGCTAAATCTGCTACATCTCTATGTGATAAACAAAGATAAATACATTAAAACATATAGTAGGTATTAGAGAAAAAGTTTATAGTGAATTAGTATCACAGAAATACTGAAAACAAAAAATACATAGGGCACTCTTTGGTATTTACCAAAAAGAGATAAAAATTTATGCCTGCACAAAAACCTGCACATTAGTATTTATAGAAGTTTTATCATAATTGCCAAAACTTGTATTCAGAGCAAAATATCCTCCATTAGGAATGTGAATCAATACACTATGACAGTGGTTTTCAAACACTAGATAGACTCTATAATCTTTATACAAACATTATAGGGTGGTTAACTCTTGAAAACATGCATAAAATTATTTAGCACTAAAAAGAAATGAGATATCAATCCATAAAAAGCTATGGAAGAAGCTTAGATGCATTTTACTAAGTGAAAGAAGCCAATCTGAAAAAGATATGCACTTTATGACTCAAAGTATATGACATTCTTGAAAACACAAAACTATGGAGACAATGCAAAGATTAATGATTGCCAGGGTTGGTGAAGAGGAAGGGGATAAAATGAACACCTGGAACAGAGATGATTATAGGAAAGTGAAAATACTTGATGTATTAATAGTGATAGATACATGCCATTATACATTTGTCTAAACTAATGGGATGTACCAAACCAGGAGTGAATCGTAATGTAAACTATGGACTTTGAGTGTTTGAAATATATTAATGCAGATTCTTTAATTATGTATTACTCTGGTAATGGGTGTTGATAATGAGGAAGACTGCATATGTGGAAACTGATGGTATATGGAAAATCTCTATACCTTACCTTTAACTTTTCTGTGAACTTAAAATTGCTCAAAAATAATTTTAATAAAAAATATTGATAGGTAGCATGCTCCTTCTTACTATATGGCAGGAAAATTTCTGAACATTTTGCAATTGTTATTAATAATGGAAATAGGCACTATTGATTAAAAAACAAAACTTAAAAAATGTAATTTGCTTTCACAAGTTTACCCAGAGGAGTAGACATACTATGCTCAATGATTTACATATCAGTCTCCTAAGCATTACAAAAAGTAACAAGAGTATCAAGATTGAGGTTTCTGGAGGCCACCAATACAGAATAGGAATGGAATAAGAATAACAAAGTAAATAGTAGAAGAAATTAAATATTAAAAATCTGCAAAAATTTCAAGATGGCACTGGTAGTCTTCATGTTTGATAGCCATTCACTTATTCTTCCAATAGTTACTGACTTATATGCCATGTGTCAGTTTCATTCTAGTCAGTGGGGAGTGAGAGAAGTGTTGTATCTGCTTCCATAGGTCTTACATTTCAATGAGGAGAGATGTGCAATAAAAAAGTATATATATATGCAAACAAAAATATCAGAAATTGCTAATTATTACAGAAAATTAAAGTCTGGTGATTCAATTGAGTGTGACCAGATAGATAATTTAGATTAGTGAGAGACCAAAATGAGTTCTTTGAAAAAATGGCATTTGAACTTGTATCTGAAGAACAAGTTGCAACCAGCTTTTAGAATTTTAGTGGAAAGAATATTCCAGCCAGAGCAAATCAAGTCAAAGACAAGCAAAGAGTACAGCTAAAGTCATTGTAAGCAATTCAGTAGAGGATGACCAGAGATAATGTAGAGAGAAAGAGGCAGAGAGCAGGTCCTGAGAAGAGAGTGGACCATTTATACAGGAGATTAACATATTCCAACCTACATGGTAAGAGCAATACACAGCAGGTTGCTTGTGTGCCGACAGGTTTGTGGGAGGCAAGGGTGGAAACAGTAGGAGTGCCTGGGAGTCTCCTGCAGGTATTTAAGCCAGTAGGTAGATGAACATGATTTGAACAATGGTGGTTGGGGATGATGCTGGGAGCAGTGGATCTCAGGGAGACGTTTGGGAAGTAGACACAACAGAGTTGCTATTGCAAGACACAAGAGAGAAAGAAAAATTTAAGAAAAACCCTCCTCCTACTGAAGCTGAGAAAACAGACTGCCCCCAGAAAGAGTAACCAGCAGAAGAGGCCTTCAGAGTCTCAGGTTACAGCAACCAAATACCTGGATACAGTTTTAAATAAGCCCCTGCTGAGATCAGTAAACAAGACTATCACCAGTTAAGAAAACAAATAAATCAAGACTTCAAAGCTGCCAAAATCTGAGAGTGGATTACAAATAGTATCTGATGTCAACCCAGAAGACCTAGAAATAATGCAATTGAAAACTTGAGGCAGACAACACCAAGCCTAGACTCAACCAGCTCTACAAACAAGACACCCAAACACAATGACATAATGAGAAGACAGAGAAGTGCAATTGAAATGAAACCATAAGAGAAACCTCGAGGAAATGAACTAAGTGATATGGAAATAACCAAACTTCTGGATGTGGAATTCAAAATAATGATTGTAAGGATGCTTTAGGGATCTTAGAACAACAATGGATGGTCATTATGATCACCTAAATAAAGAAATAGCAAGTATAAAAAAGGATATGGAAATATTAAAAAAGAATCAGTCGGAGATGACAAATACAATATCAGAAATGAAGACCACAATGGAAGGAATTAAAAACAGGATGGATGGAGCTGAGGATCGAATCAGCGAGTTGGAGGACAAGTGAAATAAAGGCAAGGAAGCCGAGAAAAAAAAAGAAAAGAGACTCAAAAAATCTGAGAAAAATTTAGAGAGCTCTGTGACAACATGAAAAGAAATAACATTCGCATCATAAGAGTTCCTGAAGAAGAAGAGAAAGAAGAAGGGATAGAGACTTTATTCAATCATATCATAGCTAAAAACTTCCCTAAATTAATGCAGGAGAAACTCTCACAAGTTCAAAAAACACACAGAACTCCAGTAAAGAGAAACCCAAAATACCTACACCAAGATATGTTATAATTAAAATACCAAAGCTAAGTGATAAAGAGAAAATATTCAAAGCTGCTAGAGAAAAAAAGGCTATCACCTACAAAGGAGCCCCAATAAGAATGACGGACTTCTCAACAGAAACATTTGAGGCCAGAAAGAAAATGCAAGAAATATTCAAAATAATGCATAAAAATTACCTACGACCAAGACTACTTTATCCAGCAAGGCTATCATTTAAAATTGAAGGAGAAATAAAAAGCTTCCCAGACAAAAAAATCTCAAGAAATTTATTACAACCAAACCAATGCTGTAGGAAATGTTAAAGGGGCTGTTGTAAACAGATCAAAGTAGAAAAAGAATATAGCAAAAAAAAAGAATACATCTTTAAAGAATAAAATGTTTCAAAACTCTCAGCAAAGTGGGAATACAGGGAACATACTTCAACATGATAAAAGCAAACTATTACAAACCCACAGCCAACATCATACTCAATGGGCAAAAATTAAAAGCAATCCCCTTAAGATCAGGAATAAGGCAGGGGTGCCCCCTTTCACCACTCTTATTCAACATAGTCCTGGAAGTCCTAGCCACAGCAATCAGACAAGGAGAAGAAATAAAAGGCATTCAAGTTGAAAAAGAAGAAGTAAAGCTATCATTATTTTCAGATGATATGATATCATATATAGAAAATCCTAAAGTTTCAGTCAAAAAACTACTGGACCTGATAAATGAACTCAGCAAGGTAGCAGGATATAAAATTAATACTCAGAAATCAGAGGCATTTTTATACATCAACAATGAACAGTCAAAAAGAGAAATTAAGAAATTAATTCCCTTCACTATTACAACCAAAAAAATAAAGTACTTAGGAGTACATTTAACCAAGGAGACTAAAGACTTGTACTTGGAAAATTATAAAACATTGATAAAAGAAATCAAGGAAGATACAAACAAGTGGAAGCATATACCCTGCTCATGGTTAGGAAGAATAAACATCATTAAAATGTCTACATTACCAAAGTAATTTATAAATTCAATGCAATACCAATTAAAATGCCAATTACATACTTTAAAGATATAGATCACATATTCCAAAACTTTATATGGAACCAAAAGAGAACACGAATAGCCTCAGCAATCTTAAAAAAGAAAAATAAAGGGGGCAGTATTACACTTCCTGGTATCAAGCTATACTACAAGGCCATTGTACTCAAAACAGCCTGGTACTGCCATAAGAACAGGCACATAGATCAATGGAACAGAATGGAGAACCTAGAAATAAACCCACAGCTCTATGGACAACTGATATTTGACAAAGGAGGTAAGGAAATACAATGGAGTAAAGACAGCCTCTTCAACAAATGGTGTTGGGAAAATTAGACAGCAACCTGCAAAAAAATGAAACTAGACCACCAACTTACACCATTCACAAAAATAAATTTAAAATGGATAAAAGACTTAAATGTAAGGTGTGAAACCATAAGCATCTTAGAAGAAAACATAGGCAGTAAGCTCTCCGACATCTCTCGCAGTGATATATTTGCTGATTTATCTCCACGGGCAAGGGAAATAAAAGACAGGATAAACAAATGGGACTATATCAAACTAAAAAGCTTTTGCACAGCCAAAGACAATAAGAACAGAATAAAAAGACAAACTACACAATGGGAGAACATATTTGACACTATGTCTGATAAGGAGTTAATAACCAAAATTTACAAAGAACTTGTAAGTCTCAACACCAGAAAGACAAACAATCCAATCAAAAAATGGGCAAAAGAAATGAATAAACACTTCTCCAAAGAGGATATACAGATGGCTAATAGGCATATGAAAAAATGCTCAACATCATTAATCATTAGAGAAATGCAAATTAAAACCACAATGAGATATCACCTCACACCAGTTAGAATGGTGCTCATCAACAAAACAACACAGAATAAGTGCTGGCGAGGATGTGGAGAAAAGGGAACCCTCCTGCATTGCTGGTGGGAATGCAGACTGGTGCAGCCTCTGTGGAAAACAATATGGAGATTCCTCAAAAAATTGAAAATTGAACTGCCTTTTGACCCAGTCATCCCACTTTTAGGAATATACCCCAAGGACACCATAGAACGGTTCCAGAAAGAGAAATGCACCCCCATGTTTATAGCAGCATTGTTCACAATAGCGAAGATCTGGATACAGCCCAAGTGTCCCTTAGAGAATGAGTGGATTAAAAATCTTTGGTACATATATACTATGGAACACTACTCAGCCATAAGAAATGTTGACATCGGATCATTTACAATAACATTGATGGACCTTGATAACATTATATGGAGTGAAATAAGTAAATCAGAAAAAAACTAAGAACTATATGAACCCATGTATAGATGGGACATAAAAATGAGACTCAGAGACATGGACAAGAATGTGATGGTAACAGGGAGTGGGGTGGAAGGATGGGGAGGGGGCAAGGAAGAAGAGAGAGGGAGTGGGGGGAGGGGAGGGGCACATAGAAAACCAGATAGAAGGTGACGGAGGATGATTTGACTTTGAGTGAGAGGTATGCAGCATAATCAAAGGTCAAAATAATCTGGAGATGTTTTCTCTCAACATATGTACCCCGATTTATCAATGTCACTGCATTAAAATTAATAAAAATAAGATTAAAAAAAGTCCTCATCAGAAGAAAAAATTTTTAAAAAGTTTGTAACTGATAGTGACAGATGCTAACTAGACTTATTGTGGTTTTGCAATGTAAATAAATATTAAATTGAATAAAAAAGAAGAATAAAATGGTAATAAACAACTACATATCAATAATAACCTTAAATGTAAATGGATTAAATAATACAATCAAAAGACATAGGGTAGTTGCAAAGATAAGAAAACAAGACCCATACATATGCTGTCTACAAGAGACACACCTTAAAACAAAAGATGCACATAGACTGAAGGTAAAAGGATGAAAAAAAATTTTCATGCAAATGGAAATGAAAAAAAAACTAGGGTAGCAATACTTATATCAGACAAAATGGAGTTTAAAACAAAGGATATAGTAAGAGATAAAAAAGCTACTACATAATGATATAGGGAGCATTCCAACAGGAAGATATAACTATTATAAATATCAACACATCTAATATAAGAGCACCTAAATATATAAAGCAGACTTTGATGGATATAAAGGGCGAGATCGACAGCAATACTATAATAGTAGGGAATTTCAATACACCACTAACATCACTAGATAGATCCTAAATAAAGAAAATTAACAAAGAAATATCCAACTTAAAGGACACACTAGATCAACTCAATTTAATAAATATCTTTAGAAGCTTTCACCCTAAAGCAGTAGAATATACATTTTTTCAAGTGCTTATGGTATATTTTCTAGGATAGACCACATGTTAGGGTACAAAAGTGGTCTCAACAAATTTAAGGAGATTAAAATAATATCAAGCACTTTCTCTGATCACAATGGCATGAAACTAAAAATCAACTACAACAGAAAAACTCAAAAATTCTCGAACACATGGAAACAAAATAACAGGTTGTTAAATAATGAATGGATTAAAAATGAGATCAAAGAAGAAACTTAAAAAAGCCCATGAAACGAATGACAATGAGCATATAACAACTCAAAATTTATGGGACACAGCAAAAGCAGTACTGAGAGGAAAGTTCATAGCACTACAGGCACACATTAAGAAGCTAGAAAATGCTCACAGCCAACATCATATTCAATGGGCAATAATTAAAAGCAATCCCCTTAAGATTAGGAGCAAGACAGGGGTGCCCCTTTCACCACTCTTATTCAACATAGTCCTGGAAGTCCTAGCCATAGCAATCAGACAAGAAGAAGAAATAAAAGCATTCAAGTTGGAAAAGAAGAAGTAAAGCTATCATTGTTTGCAGATGATATGATATTGATTATAGAAAATCCTAAAGTTTTAGTCAAAAAACTACTGGACCTGATAAATGGATTTAGCAAAGTAGCAGGATATAAAATTATTCCTCAGAAATCAGTGGCATTTTTATACACCAATACTGAAAAATCAGAAAGAGAAATTAAGAAAACAATTTCTTTCACTATTACAACCAGAAATATAAAGTACCTAGGAATAAATTAAACCAAGGAGACTAAAGAGTTGTACTCAAAAAATTATAAAACATTGATAAAAGAAATCAAGAAAGATACAAACAAGTGGAAGCATATACTGTGCTCATGATTAGGAAGAATAAACATCATTAAAATGTCTTTATTACCCAATGTAATTTATAAATTCAATGCAATAACAATTAAAATACCATAGACATACCTTAAAGATATAGATCACATATTTCAAAAATTTATATAGAACCAAAAAAAAAAAACTCCCCAAAAACATGAATAGCCTCAGCAGTCTTAAAAAAGAAGATTAAATTGGGAGGTATTACACTTCTTGATATCAAGTTATACTACAAGGTCATTGTACTCAAAACAGCCTGGTACTGTCATAAGAACAGGCATATAGATCCATGGAACAGAACAGAGAATCCAGATATAAACCCACAGCTCTAAGGACAACTGATATTTGACAAAGGAGGTAAGGGCATACAATGGAGTAAAGACAACCCCTTTAATAAATGGTGTTGAAAAAATTGAACAGCTACCTGCCAAAAATGAAACTAGATCACCAACTTACACCATTCACAAAAATAAACTTAAAATGGATAAAAGACTTAAATGTAAGCCGTGATACCATAGGCATCTTAGAAGAAACATAGGCAGTAAGCTATCTGACATCTCTCACAACAATATATCATATTTGCCGATGTATCTCCCTAGGCAAATGAAAAAAGAGACAGGATAAACAAATGGGACTATATCAAACTAAAAAGCTTTTGCACAGCCAAAGACAGTAAGAACAGAATAAAAAGACAAACTACACAATGGGAGAATATATTTGACAATACGTCTGATAAGGGGTTAATAATCAAAATTTATAAAGAACTCGTAAATCTCAAAACCAGAAAGACAAACAATCCAATCAAAAAATGGGCACAAGAAATGAATAGACACTTCTCCAAATAGGACATACAGACAGCCAATAGGGATATGAAAAAATGCTCAACATCACTAATCATTAGAGAAATGCAAATTAAAACCATAATGAGATATCACCTCATACCAGTCAAAATGACACTCATCAACAAAAGAATAGAGAATAAGTGCTGGCGAGGATGTGGAGAAAAGGGAACCCTCCTGCATTGCTGGTGGGAATGCAGACTGGTGCAGTCTCTGTGGAAAACAGTATGGAGATTTCTCAAAAATTTAAAAATCAAACTACCTTTTGACCCAGCTATCCCACTTTTAGGAATATAACCTAAGAACACCATAGAACTGTTCCAAAAGGAGAAATGCACCCCCATGTTTATGGCAGCATTGTTCTCAATAGCGAAGATCTGGGAACAGCCCAAGTGTCTGTCAGTAGACGAGTGGATTAAAAAGCTTTGGTACATATATACTATGGAATACTACTCAGTCATCGGATCATTTACAATAACATGGATGAACCTTTATAACATTATAAGGAGTGAAATAAGTAAATCAGAAAAACTAAGAACTATATGAATCCATACATAGATGGGACATAAAAATTAGTCTCAATGACATGGACAAGTATATGATGGTAATGGGACGTTGGGTGGGGGTATGAGAAGGGGGCAAGGAAGCAGATAGAGGGGGTGGAGGTAGGGGAAGGTCACAAAGAAAACCAGATAGAAGGTGATGGAAGAAAATTTGTCTTTGGGTGAGGGGTATGCAACATAATCAAACGTCAAAATAATTTAGAGATGTTTTCTCTGAACATATGTACTCTGATTTATCAATGTCACTGCATTAAATTTAATAAAAATAAGATAAAAAGATGATTTGCCCGTGTATATGTGGGTTTTGGGGGGGTTCAATTCTGTTCCATTGGTCTGTATTTATTTTCCTGCAAATACCACACTGTTTTCAATATTGTGGCTCCGTAGTATGATTTGACGTCAGGAATTGTAACGCCTTCAGCTTTGTTTTTATCTCAGTATTACTTTGGTTATTCATGGTTTTTCATGGTTCCATACAAATCTGGTGTTTTTATTGTTTCATTTTTCTAAAAAATGAAATTTTTTTTATAAGAATTGTATTAAATTTGTATAATGCTTTAGGTAATATAGCCCTTTAAATTATATGTATTCTTTCTATCCAAGAACATGGAGAATTTTTCCATTTTATTTTGTCTTTTTTATTTCCATTAATAACACAGGGGAACAATTTTTTTCATTTTTTGTTGCATGAGGTTTTAGAACTTTTTAAATATATTAATATATTTCTGCATCGCTGATTCCAAATCTGAAGTCTGTTTTTTGGTGCATGCTCCAGTTTTTATGGAATTTTAATTTCTTTTTGTTACAGTTAATGACATGCATTGGTTTTGAAATTGGAGTTAAAGGGCAACGACTCTTGGATTGAACATAACTACAAGGCAATCAATGTTTTACAAACATCAGTTTTATTAATTGTAGTTGTTTTAAAATGTAAAAATTATTATTTGATATAAACACCCTCTTATTTTTTTTTAAGACTGAATCATGGCTTCTTGGAGTAGGCATAAATGTACAAATAGTCCTGACACCTTCTGTTTTATATGTGGTTGTTATACACTTCAATGTCAAAGGCATAATATTTTGTCATTTGTGACAGATGCATATATTGTATATTGTCAAGCTTCTCTTGGCGATCAAGAAAAGAACTGTGCTTCTCATATTGTGTGTCATAATTGTGAGGAAATGCTTCGTGACTGGAACAAAGAAAAACATAATGAAATGGCTTTTGGTATTTCCATGGTTGGGCGTGAACCTAAGGACCACAGCAGTTACTGTTATTTCTGTCTGATCCATACAAAGGGCATTGGCAAGAAAAATTGGCACATGATCACATATCCTAATATTCTTTCAGTAATATGACCTATCCCACACTCTGAGACACGCCTGCTTCCAGTTTTAAATGGTTTTTCTTCTTCTAAGGACTAAGAAAGTGAACATGATGATCAAGTGTATTTTGATAAGATACATGAGAAAATGATTGTAGAATCTGAAGTGTCTTCTTCTGAAGCCAAGCAGTCATTAACCCTTCAGCAGTTTAGCCAACTCAAATTAAATGACTTAGTTAGAGATTTGGCCTATCAAAGAAAGCACTTGAGTTATTAGAATCCAGGCTTCAAGGAAAAAATGTACTTCACCAGTCAGCTAAAGTATCCCCACTTCACATCAAACTTGGCTTAATAAAGCAGTTTGTTTAGGTTTTGAATAGGGAAAGTGTATGCTTACAACATATTATTTTTGCTTTTCTTGTGTTGTCTTTCAAGAACATAAAAGCAGGTGTATTCAATGGACCTCAAATTCGAACCCTCATATGTGACAAAGAACTTGCCAGGAAGATGAATAAGGAGGAGAAAGCAGAATAGCTGTCTTTTGTGGCAGTTACAAATAAAGAATTTCCTTGGCAACAAAAAAATCAGAAAACTATGAACTGGTTCAAAGAATGCTGTTGGCTTTCCACAATATTGGATGTAACATGAACATAAAGATTCACTTCCTCAACAGTCATCTTGATAAGTTTCCCAAAAATCTTGGAGCTGTTAGTGATGGCAGACTACTGCTGGAGCATCAAACGATATTATTCTCAACAAGTATACAAACGCAAGAGCTATAAACGCAAATTTTTGCCTGAATAGAATTTGAATAAGTTTTGCGCAAATTTTATGATTAAAATAAATGTTTTAATATGTTCTATTTCAAAATTGTAGACAAATTCTGATGCAATTATATCTTTTAGTGTATAAGTGTATTTACTGCATTATATAAATTATTATATTTTCACAAAGATGATGCTCAAGAAGACATTCTACTTCATTATGTTAAACTAAATGTTGAAAATTTTACAATAAGATGAAAACCTAAAATTTTGAAATGCAAAAAAAACTGTAGGTTACAGAGAAAAACTACTGTCAGATTTGAGATCAGCACACTTGAGTTAGGTAAGAACAATTGTAATTGTGGATGCAACAACGTATTGTTTTCCACTGTAAAGCTTTGTACATTTCATTTCCAGGTATTTTTGATGATGTTGCAACTTGTAAAAGGAATTATTTTTTTAGATCATTTTCCAAAGTTTCATTGTTGGTGTATATAAAATCAATAGAGTTCTGTATATTAATTTTGTATTCTGCAACCTTACTGTATTGGTTTTTTGTTTCTAATAGTCTTTCTGTGAAGTCTTTGGTGTTTTCTATATAACGGATTATGTTACCTGCAAAAAATAAAAATTTTACTTCTTTTCTAAAATTAATGCCTTTTATTTCTCTCTTTTTTGATTGCTCTAGCTAGAACTTCCAGCTCTATGTTGAATAAGAGTGGAGAGAGTGGACAGCCTTGTCTTGTTACTAATTTTAGAGAAAAAAAATTCAGTTTTTTAACATTTAGTATGATGCTAGCTAATATTCAATTTAAGACATAAATATTACTAGTGCATTTAAAGTCTCTTTTATGTTTATTACCTATTTTAATGCCCCCAAATCCATCCTGCAATTCTATTATGTATTTTAGATGAGTATTTTTACATCATTTGATATTTATACCACAAATATCTGTATCTTGAAAAGTACGTATTTTTACTTATAATTAAAATATATATATTTATTTTATTGTGTTGACATGTATTAAAGGGTTCCACAGAATATAATATCCTCTACACACCTCATCATGACTTCCTCACCACCTGCAAAGTCTTGTTCTGACCACATAATTGTCTTTGCCCTCCCCCACTTTCAAGCCCCTTTTCTTTTAGCTATTTCTACCATGTTGGCTGTATATGTTATTTATATATGTTTTTGACTAATTCGTTCAGTTTCATTGATTCAGTCTCCACTTCTCCCTAATCTCTGACAGCTGTCCATCAATTCCCTGAGAGCCTATCTCTTTTTCTATTCTGTTCACATCTTATTGTGTTCATTAGATTTTTCTTTTAAGTGAGATCAAATGATATCTGTGTTTCTCTGCCTGGCTTATTTCACTTAGCATAATAATCTCCTGACACATCCATGCTGTCTCAAAAAGTAAGATTTCTTTCTTTTTCATAGCTGAAGAGTAGTCCATAATGTAAATGTACCACACATTATTACCCACTCATCCACTGATGGACATTTGTGCTTTTTCTTGATTTTGACTATTGCAAACAACACTACACTAAACATGGGGGTGCATCTCTTCTTTTGAGTAACTGTTTTTAGGTTTTTAAGATATATCTCTAAAAGTAGAATAACTGGATCATAAGGCAGTTTTATTTTTAATGACTTGAAGCAATTCCATAATGCTTTTTACAGTGGCTACATAAGTTTTCATCCTCACCAGCAGTGCAGGAAGGTTCCTTTTTCTCCACACCTTTGCCAGCATTTGATGTTTGTACATTTTTAATGGAAGCCATTCTTTCATGTGTGAGGTCATATCTCATTGTGTTTTTAATTTGCATTTTTCTGATGATTAGTGATGCAGAACATTTTCTCATATGCCTATTGGCCATCTGTATGTTCTCTATGGAGAAGTGTCTATGTCTTTTACCCATTTTTTAAATTGGATTGTTTACCTTCCTGATGTTGATATTAATAAGTTCTTTATAAATTTTTGCTATTAACTCCATATCAGATGTATTGGCAAATATGTTCTCTCATACAGTGTGTTGTCTTTTGATTTTTTTAATGGTATCTTTTGCTGTGTAAACGGCATTTTAGTTTGATGTAGTTCTATAGGTTTTGTTTTTTGGTTTTTTGGGTTTTTTTTTTTGTATTTTACTTGCTCGAGGAGATATATCAGCAAGATATTGCTGTGAGATATTTGTGAGATTCTACTGCATGCTTTCTTCTAGAATTTTTATACTTTCATGACTTACATTTAAGAAGTAGGTCCATTTTGAGGTTATTTTTGTGAATGGTGTAAATTTTTTGTATGTACTTGTACAATTTTCCCAACACCATTAATTAAAGAGGTTGTCTTTACTCCATTGTATACTCATGCTTTCTTTGTCAACTGTTCATTAAACATAAAGGTATAGATTTATCTCTGGATTCTCTTTTCTGTTCCACTGATCTCTGTGCCTATTCTTATGCCAGTACCAGGCTCATTTAATTACAGTGGCCTTGTAGTATAGCTTGACATCCAAATGTATGACACCTCTCACTTTGGTTTTCATTTTCAAAATTGCTGCAGAGATTTGGAATTTTTTTTTTGGTTCCATATAAGTTTTTAAAATATTTGTTTTAGATCTGTGAAGTATGTCTCTGGTGTTATAATAGGAGTTTTACTGGATCTATAAATTGCTTTGAGGATTATAGACATTTTAATGATGTAAATTATTTCTATCCATGAACACGGTTTATGCTTCCACTTGTTTGTATCATCCTCAATTTCTTTTTCAGTATCTTAAAATTTTGCAAGTACAAAATTATCACTTTCTTTGTTAAATTTATTTCTAGTACTTTATTTTGTTGCAATAGTAAATAAATTTTTTCCCCTAATTTCTCTTTATGACAGTTTGTTGTTGGTATATAAAAATGCCACTGATTTCTGGATATTAATTTTATATCTACTGCTTTTATTGGCAGAGACTTTAGTCTTTTCCATGTACAATATTACATCAGCAGATAATAACAGTTTTAGCTCTTCCTTTCTAATTTACATGCCTTTTATTTTTTCTTGTCTGATTATTGTGGCTAGTACTTCCAGTAATATCTTGAATAAAAGTAGTGAAAGAAGATACTTTTCTTTTTCCTGATATTAAGGGGATTGTTTTCAGTTGTTGCCCATTGACTATGAAGTTGGCTTTAGGTTTGGAAAATATGGTCTTTCTTATGTTAAATATGTTTTCTTTATTGTGGTTTTGTTGAGAGTTCTCATCATGAATGGGCACTAAATTTTATTAAATTTATTTTTATTTATTCATATGATCATATGATTGTTATTATTTTTTCCATAATATATTGTTTTTTTCTGACTTTCATATATTATACTAGCCTTGCCTCCCTGTAATAACTTTCAATTTATCATGGTGTGTTTTATTTCAATGTATTTCGGGATCTGATTTTCAAATATTCTCTCGATAATTTTAATATTATGCTTATCAAGAATACTGGCCTAAAGATTTTTTTCTGTGCAGTGTTTTTTACCTTGTTTTGTTATTAAGGTAATGCATAACTTTTAAAGTGAGATTGGAAGTATTCCTTTCTCTTAATAGTTTTGGAACAGATTGAGAAGTTTAGGTATTAGTTCTCTTTGAATGTTTGGTAAAATTTGCCTATGAATCCATTCAGTTCCAGTTCTATGATTATATTTAAATTTTATTTGTGGTCATTAATCTACTCAAGTACTTCCATTCTTCCAGATTAGGTTTAGGAAGATTGAAAGTTTCTGGAGATGATGTCAGAGTAATGGCGTGGTAGGAAGCGATACCAATAAATCTCCCCCAAAACTCAACAAGATCTTCAACCAGAAACAGAAAAACCTATACTTGGAGCCTCCAGATGTTTCGCAATACACCCGAAGGTATGGTCGAGTGAAAAATTGGCTAAATATATAATCAAACCCCGAAGGAAATAGGGAGTAAGAAATGCTACACTTTCCTCACTAACCTCAACAGGGCAGCTTTCACTGGGAACTGAGAATATAGAAACTAAGGCGGGCAAAGGGGGTGAATAGATCCAGGCCGCAGCACAAACGGCCAAACCAGGCTGTGGCATGGAGATCCAAGCCGAGGAAAAACTGTGCCTGTGGCAACCCAGGCAATACAAGCTAACACTCACGCCAAACCCAGACAAAGAAAGACAAGTGGGGCAGCCATTTTCCCTGATCTCCTGGTTGGCGCGCGCAGATGGTGGGCGAGGGATTCCTTCCAAAGCCCCGGGAGTGGGCACCCGTGTTACCCCACAGGGAGGCAGAGTCAGAGGCCTTTGTGTGGGCCAAAAGCGGAATCTTGGGCTGCCCCAGTGCTTTGAAAAAGCTATGCATGAGGACAGAGCAGAGAGCCAATTCCAACACTGAAAATTTTCCATGCGGGCGGAGATTTCACTCAGAGGGTGAGACTGCAGCCTAATATCCTGGTCTGTGCACAGATAGTGAGCGAGAGTTTCCTCCAAGCACCCCAGGAGTGGGCGCCTGCCCGTATTACTGGACAGAGTTGCAGAGTCAGAGGTCTTTGAGTGGGCGGAAGCCCCGCCTGATTATGCTAGCAGCTCTGACTGACTGAGCCTTACCCAGAGCCCTGTGCTGAGTGGGAATAGAATGGGGAGTTGCCAGCTCTTTGAGCCTCTTACTATCCAGGCAGAGGCAGCAGCAACCCCATAGCTGGATTCTCAGGCTACTAATTGAGGAAGGAAAGACTAGGAGAGAGGCTTCAGGAACATGGACTCTCTCACTGTTGGAGCCTATAAATGCTAATGAGCCTCGACTGCCAACGAGACTGAAGCACAATACATGACATCGCCATAGAGACTTATCAATTGCATACCTCTACCTGAGTGTGCCAAAGGGGCAGAACCTGGGGTACAGAGTCACCAATCAGGAAGAGTGAGAGAAAAGAAAAAGCAAGAAGATAATCTCTCAAAATCAAGAATAATCCTCAGACTTTATAACCTATCCCATTTTATTATATTTGTCCATTTGTTTCTCTTATCTTCATTCTTGATTTTATTTATTTTCCTCCTCCAATTTGGTCGTTTAACTCTCTGCCGGTCTTACTCTCTCCTCTCCTTGAACTACACTACCCATAAGTGTTACATCTCCCATTATCTTTTCTTTCCTCTTCCTCTCTCTCTATGAGGGTTGTACTCCAAAACCCTTAACTCTCTCTCTCTCTCCCTCCTCTTTTTTCCTCTTTTAGTGGTTCCCTCTTTTTTCTCTCTCTCTCTCTCTCTTTCTTTTCTCCCTCTATATTAGTTTCTTCCTTTCTCCTTCACATCTCCTCTCATTCAAACCTCAATAATGAACAAATTATCTTATCTGGGATGCAAACTTATGTTTGTAGCATTTTGGGATTTTTTTACTTCACCTTTTTAACTCACTAGTAGTGCTCCCATCCCTGGCTCTCCATTTTATCTAGTTCTTGTTCCACTAAATACAATAGTAATTTTTTAATTTGTCCCCCCATTTTCCTGTTTCCCTCTTATTCCTCTCATCATAACTCTTAGTCAACCAACACCTAAAAGCAAATCATTTTCCTCTTTACCCAAATTTTTTCCTTTTTTGCTTTTTGTAGGTCCAAACCACCTTTTTCTTCTTTTTTTCTTTTATTTTCTTTACTTTTGCCCTTTTATTACTTCTCCTCAATTCAGGCCCTCCATTACAGGCATTGTTAGTTCTATTTAGTACAATATAATAAACAATTCACCACAAGATTTTCTCAAGAAAGAGGGAAGAGGAGAGGAGAGGAAAAAAGAAGGGGGGAGGGAATAATTTCCTTTTTTAAAATTTTTATTTTATTTTATTTTTCTTTATTTAATTATTAATTTAAAAAAAACACAACTCTTTTTGATTTTTTTAACTTTTTATTATTTATTAAATCTCATTAATACTATCAACAAAACCACCCTCAAATGCCATTAAGGAAGAGAAAATCAAATAACATGGATACAAAAGAAAGAGAGGTAACACAGATAAATGAGGAAAAATCTATGCAGAAAAAATTTAATATATTGGAAACCTTGGAGTTAAATGACAGAGAATTTAAAATAGAAATCCTAAAAATACTCAGAGATATACAAGAAAACACAGAAAGGCAATTTAGGGAGCTCAGAAAACAACTCAATGAACACAAAGAATATATGTCCAAGGAAATTGAAACTATAAAAACAAATCAAACAGAGATGAAAAACTCAATTCACGAGCTGAAAAACGAAGTAACAAGCTTAGCTAATAATACAGGTCAGAGAGAAGAGAGATTTAGTGAAATAGAAGACAAGCAACTTGAGGCACAACAGAGAGAAGAAGAAAGAGACTAAAAAATTTAAAAAAATGAGATAGCCCTACAAGAATTATCTGACTCCATCAAAAAGAATAACATAAGAATAATAGGTATATCAGAGGGAGAAGAGAGAGAAAATGGAATGGAGAACATACTCAAACAAATAATAGATGAGAACTTCCCAAGCCTGTGGAAAGAACTAAAGCCTCAAGTTCAAGAAGCAAACAGAACTCCTAGTTTTCTTAACCCCAACAAACCTACTCCAAGGCATATCATAATGAAATTGACACAAACCAACAGCAAAGAAAAAATTCTCAAGGCAGCCAGGGAAAAGAAGAATACAACATATAAAGGAAGGCCCATTAGATTATCATCAGATTTCTCAGCAGAAACTCTACAAGCTAGAAGAGAGTGGACCCCAATATTTAAAGTGCTGAAAGAGAGGAACTTTCAGCCACGAATATTATACCCATCAAAGCTATCCTTCAAATATGAAGGAGAAATAAAAACATTCACAGATACAGAAAAGATGAGGGAATTTATCATCAGGAAACCCCCACTCCAGGAATTACTAAAGGGGGTTCTCCAATCAGATACAAAGAACAAAAAAAAAAACAAAAAAACAAAAAAAAACAAAGCCACAAGTAAAAGCTCCAAAAAGAACACAATAAAACCAAATTTAAACTGTGACAACAACAAAAAGAAAGAGGGGGAGAGGATGGAGATTAATAATAGTAAAGGATGATGGAATGCAAAAGTACTCATAAAATAGTGCACTACAATGTACAGCGTAAGAACCTTTTTCATTACTTAAAGGTAACCACCATTGAAAAAACCACCACAGAAGCACATGATTTAAAAAAGATAGCAACAGAGGAAAGATGTATGGGATAGAACCAAATAAAAACAAAAGATAGAAAAACAAAAGAGAAGGATCAAACAAGACACAAAACTAACAGAGCAATCTATAAAATGGCAATAGGGAACTCACAAGTGTCAATAATTACACTAAATGTAAATGGATTAAACTCACCAATAAAAAGGCACAGGGTAGCAGAATGGATTTTAAGAAAATCCAACTGTATGATGCCTACAAGAAACTCATCTAAGTAACAAGGATTGAAAACAAATTCAAAGTGAAAGGCTGGAAAACAATACTCCAAGCAAATAACGTCCAAAAAAAAGCAGCCGTAGCAATACTCATATCTGATAATGCTGACTATAAGACAGCAAATGTACTCAGAGACAAAAATGGCCATTTCATAATGGTTAAGGCGACACTGAATCAAGAAAACATAACAATTCTTAATATATATGCACCAAACCAAGGAACACCAAAATATATAACACAGCTACTTATTGACCTTAAAACAAAAACTGACGAAAATACAATCATACTTGGAGACCTCAATACACCGCTGACAGCTCTAGATCGGTCATCCAAATGAAGAATCAAGAAAGATATACTGGCCTTAAACAAAACACTAGAGCACCTGGATATGATAGACATCTAAGGACATTTCATCCCAAAGTGAATGAGTATACATTTTTCTCCAGTGTACATGGATTATTCTCAAGAATTGACCATATGTTGGACCACACACAAAAAAATCAACAAATTCAGAAAAATCAAAGTTGTACCAAGTATATTTTCTGAACATAAAGCCTTGAAACTAGAATTCAACTGCAAAAAAGAGGAAAAAAATTCCACAAAAATGTGGAAACTAAACAACATACTTTTAAAAAATGAATGGGTCAAAGGAGAAATAAGTGCAGAGATCAAAAGGTATATACAGACAAATGAAAATGACAATACGACATAGCTGAATCTATGGGATGCAGCAAAAGCAGTGATGAGAGGGAAGTTCATATCACTTCTGGCATATATGAACAAACAAGAGAGAGCCCAAGTGAATCACTTAACTTCACACCTTAAGGACTAGAAAAAGAAGACCAAAGAAAACCCAAAACCAGCCGAAGAAAGGAGATAATAAAAATCAGAGCAGAAATAAATGAAATAGAGAACAGAAAAACTATAGAAAAAATTAATAGAACAAGGAGCTGGTTCTTTGATAAGATCAACAAAATTGACAAACCCTTGGCAAGATTTAACAAGGAAAAAAGAAAAAGAATTCATATAAACAAAATCCAAAATGAAAGAAGAGAAATCACCACGGACACTGTAGATATACAAAGAATTATTGTAGAATACTATGAAAAATTTTATGCCACTAAATTCAACAACTTAGAAGAAATGGATAAATTTCTAGAACAATACAACCTTCCTAGACTGAGTCAAGAAGAAGCAGAAAGCCTATACAGACCTATTAGTAGAGGAGAAATAGAAAAAAACAGTAAAAACCTCCCAAAACATAAAAGTCCAGGCCCTGACGGCTATACCAGCGAATTTTATCAAATATTCAAAGAAGACTTGGCTCCTATTCTACTGAAAGTCTTCAAAAAAATTGAAGAAGAAACAATACTTCCAAACACATTTCATGAGGCCAAAATAACCCTCATACCAAAACCAGGCAAGGATGGAACAAAAAAAGAAAACTACAGTCCAATATCTCTATTGAATACAGATGCAAAAATACTAAACAAAATAATAGCAAATCAAATAAAACAACCTATTAAAAAATAATACATCATGATCAAGTGGGATTCATTCCAGAATCTCAAGGATGGTTCAACATATGTAAAACGGTTAACGTAATACACCATATCAACAAAACAAAGAACAAAAACCACATGATCTTATCAATAGACGCATAAAAGGCTTTCAATAATATACAACACAATTTTATGTTTAAGACTCTCAACAAAATGGGTATAGAAGGAAAATATCTCAACATGATAAAGGCCATATATGATAAACCATCAGCTAACATCATATTAAATGGCACTAAACTGAAGGCTTTCCCTCTTAAATCAGGAACAAAACAGGGTTGTCCACTCTCTCCACTCTTATTTAATGTGGTACTAGAGGTTCTAGCCAGAGCAATCAGACAAGACAAAGAAATAAAAGGCATCCATATCAGAAAAGAAGAAGTAAAGGTATCACTTTTTGCAGATGATATGATCCTATACATCAAAAACTTCAAAGAATCCATAAAAAGACTACTAGAAACAATAAGCCAATACAGTAAGGTCGCAGGATACAAAATTAACATACAGAAGTCAATAGCCTTTCTATATGCCAACAATGAAACAATTGAGAATGAATTTAAAAGAATAATCCCCTTCATGATTGCAACAAAAAAATAAAATACTTAGGAATAAACATACAAAGAATGTAAAAAACTTATATAATGAAAACTATAAACTATTGTTAAGGGAAATTGAAAAAGATATAATGAGATGGGAGAATATTCCTTGTTCTTGGCTAGGAAGAATAAATATAATCAAGATGGCCATATTACCCAAAGCAATATACAAATTTAAAGCAATTCTCATCAAAATTCCAATGACATTTTTTAAAGAAATGGAGCAAAAACTCATCAGATTTATATGGAACTATAAAAATCTCCGAATAGCCAAAGCAATCCTAAAGAAAAAGAATAAAGCTGGGGGCATTACAATACCTGACTTCAAACTATATTATAGGGCCATGACAATCAAAACAGCATGGTATTGGCAGAAAAATAGACACTCAGACCAATGGAACAGAATAGAAAACCCAGAAATAAAACCACATATATATAGTCAAATAATTTTTGAAAAAAGTGCCAACAACACACAATGGAGAAAAGAAAGCCTCTTCAATAAATGGTGCTGGGAAAACTGGAAAGCCGCATGCAAAAGAATGAAACTGGACTACAGTTTGTCCCTCTGTACTAAAATTAACTCAAAATGGATCAAAGATCTAAACATAAGACCTGAAACAATAAAGTACATAGAAGAAGACATAGGTACTAAATTCATGGACCTGGGTTTTAAAGAGCATTTTATGAATTGGACTCCAAAGGCATGGGAAGGGAAGGCAAAAATAAATGAATAGGACTACATCAGACTAAGTAGTTTTTGCTCAGCAAGAGAAACTGACAACAAAATAAACAGACAGCCAACTAAATGAGAAATGATATTTTCAAACAACAGCTCTGATAAGGGCCTAATATCCAAAATATACAAAGAACTCATAAAACTCAACAACAAACAATTCAATAAATAAATGGGAAGAGGACATGAACAAACACTTCTCCCAGGAAGAAATACAAATGGCCAACAGATATATGAAAAGATGCTCATCTTCTTTAGTTATTAGAGAAATGCAAATCAAAACTGCAATGAGATACCACCTCACACCTGTTAGATTAGCTATTATTAACAAGACAGGTAATAGCAAATGTTGGAGAGGCTGTGGAGAAAAAGGAACCCTCATACACTGTTGGTGGGAATGTAAAGTAGTACAACCATTATGGAAGAAAGTATGGTGGTTCCTCAAAAAACTGAAAATAGAACTACCTTATGACCCAGCAATCCCTCTACTGGGTATATACCCCCAAAACTCAGAAACATTGATACTTAAAGACACATGCAGCCCCATGTTTATTGCATCATTGTTCACAGTGGCCAGGACATGGAAACAACCAAAAAGCCCATCAATAGATGACTGGATAAAGAAGATGTGGCACATATACACTATGGAATACTACTCAGCCATAAGAAATGATGACATTTCTTACAGCAAAATGGTGGGATCTTGATAACATTATACAGAGTGAAATAAGTAAATCAGAAAAAAACAAGAACTGCATTATTCCATATGTAGGTGGGACATAAAAGTGAGACTAAGAGACATTGATAAGAGTGTGGTGGTTATGGGGGGAGGGGGAGAGGAAGATGGAAAGGGGGAGGGGGAGGGTCACAAAGAAAACTAGATAGAAGGTGACAGAGGACAATCTGAATTTGGGTGATGGATATGCAACATAATTGAATGACAAGATAACCTGGACATGTTATCTTTGAATATATGTATCTTGATTTATCAATGTCGCCCCATTAAAAAAATAAAATTATTAAAAAAATAAGTTTCTGAAAATTTATTCATTTTTTCAAGTTCTCCAATTTCTTGGCATATTTTTTACAAGACTTTGTAGTTCTGTGATGTCACTTTTTAAAATAAAATTGTAGTTTTATTTATTCAAAATTCTTTTGTTTTAACTGACTGAAATTAAAAATAATCTCTTTGCCAATAAAGTTAGCATCCAAAACTGTTAAATTCAATTTCAAGATTTTTTTTTTTGTATTTTTCTGAAGCTGGAAATGGGGAGGCAGTCAGACAGACTCCTGCATGCGCCAGACCAGGATCCGCCTGGCATGCCCACCAGGGGGCTATGCTCTACCCATCTGGGGCGTTGCTCTGCTGCAACCAGAGCCATTCTAGCGCCTGAGTCAGAAGCCACAGAGCCATCTTCAGTGCCCGGGCCATCTTTGCTCCAATGGAGCCTCGGCTGTGGGAGGGGAAGAGAGAGACAGAGAGGAAGGAGAGGGGGAGGGGTGGAAAAGCAGATGGGCACCTCTCCTGTGTGCCCTGGCCGGGAATCCAACCCAGGACTCCCGCACGCCAGGCCAACGGTCCACTACTGAGCCAACCAGCCAGGGCCTCAATATCAAGATTTTATAACAAAAATGGCCCCTCCCAAAACTCAAAATATAATTTTCTGCTCTTCAAGCATTTCACGATATCTTCTTGTTTATATGAATTCAACTGATTCAATTGCTGAGATATCTCTTCATCAGATAAATTTTTACCAACTACATCTTTGAAAATATTGATAATATCTTCCAGAACATGCACCCATTCTGTGAAATTCCAAACACTCTGATAATCCCGGTATAGAGGATAAATTCGGCCACAAATGCCATCAATTATTTTGTGAAGAAGCTGTGGGCCCAGCTCGGCTGGAAGGTTCTGTCACCACCACTAGGGCATCCCCTCTTCTGCCTCCATTCCTCCGTGATGTTACTTTTTACTTCTCTTCTGGTTTATTTTTTGTTTTATTTATTTGGTTCATCTATTTTTCTTGTTGAGTCTGATTGCAAGTTCAGTAATCTTGTTTTCTTTTTCAAAAAAACTAGCTCTTGGTTTTATTGATATTTTGTATTTGTTATTTAATTTATTTCTGTTCTGATTTTTATTATTTTCTTTATTCTACTTCATTTTGTTTGTTGTTGTTTTTTAGGGTTTTTTTTTGTTTTGGTTCAGGGTTAGATTATTTACTTATGATTATTTTTGATTCTTTGGGTATGCCTGTGTGATATAAACTTTCCTCTCAGGCCTTACTAGGCAGTAGCACAGAGGATGAAGCATCAAATTGGGATGTAGAGAACCAAGGTTCAAAACCTTGAGGTCATTGGCTTAAAAGCGGGCTCATTCACCTTGAGCACATGCTCACCAGCTTGAGCGCAGAGTCACTGGCTTGAGCATGGGATCATAGACATGATTGCAGCTCAAGGTTGTTGGCTGGAGCCCTAGGTCACTGGCTTGAGCAAGGGGTCACTAATTCTGCTGTAGCCCCCAGGTCAAGGCACACATGTGAAAGCAGTCAATGAACAAGCAATCAATGAACAACTAAGATGCCACAATGAAGAACTGGTGTTTCTCATCTCTCTCTTTCTGTTTGTCTGTACCTATCTGTCCTCAAATCTGTCTCTCTCTGTCAAGAAAACAACAACTTTCCTCTCAGGACTGTTTTTGCTGTGCCCCACAGAGTTTGGGTTATTGTATTTGCATTTTCATTTGTTTCAAATTTTTTATTTCTTCCTTGATCTCATTGTTAAGCTATTGATTATTTAATAACATACTATTTAACCTTCAAATGATTGCATATTTTACATTTTTTCTAATGTAGCTGATTTCCAGTTTTATGCCTTTGTGATCAGAGAAGATGCTTGATATAATTTCAATTATTTTAAATTTATTGAGACTTGTTTTGGTTTATCTTAGAAAATGTAACATGAACATTTAAAAAGATTGTATATTCTGCTGCTTTGGGATAAAATGTTCTGAAGATAGCCATTGAATCTAGTTGATTTAGTGTGTCAGTTAAGGCTGCTATTTCTTTATTGATTTTCTGCATGGAAGATCTAACCATTGATTTCAGTGGGGTGTTAAAATCCCCTATTATTACTATATTGTTGTTAATCTTTTCTTTTATGTCCATCAAAACCTGCTCTATATATTTAGGTACTTCTATATTGTGTGTACAAATATTTACAGTGGTTATAAACTCTTGTTGCATTGTTCCTTTTATCATTATGTAGTGACATTTATCTCTTACTGTAGCATTAGTTTTAAAGACTAATTTTTCAGATGTAAGTATTGCTACCCAAATTTAATTTATTTTTTATTTCTATTTGCATGGAAAAATTTTTTTATGCCTCTACTTTCAACCTATGTTCATTTTTTTTGTTCTGAGGTGAGTCTCTTGTAAATAACATATATATGGGTTATGTTTTCTTATCCATTCAGCTACCTTATGTCTTTTGAATGAAGCATTTAATGAATTTACATTTAAGATTATTATCAATATGTACTTATTTATTGACATTTTCTTCATATAACATAATAACCCTTTTTCTCTCATTTTTTTGTTCTTATAGCAAGCCTTTTAACATTTCCTGCAATGCCAACTTGAAAATGAGCTTCTTTAGCTTTTATTTATTTATATGTTTGTTTATTTATTTATTTATTTTGTCTAAGAAACTTTATCTTTCAATTCTAAATGATAGCATTTGCTAGATAGAGTAGTCTTGGTTGTAGGTTCTTGTTTTGTATCACTGAATATTTTTTGCTAATCTTTTTTGGCCTAAAGTGTTTCTGTTGAGAATTCAGATGTCAGCCTTTTAGGGTTTGTTTGGTATGTAATTAATTGCTATTCTTGCAGCTTTTAGTATTATTTCTTTGTCTGTTATTTTTGGCATTTTAATTATGATGTGTCTTGTTATGGGACTTTTGAGTCCATCTTCAATGGGATTCTTTGTGCTTCATGAACTTATTTTGACCTTTACTTTCACCAGGTTAGGGATGTTTTCAGGTATGACTTCTTCAAACAAGTTCTTTATCTCTTGTTCATTCTCTATTCCTTCTATCTCTTGTTCATTCTCTTCTCGTTCAGGAACCCATATAATGTGGATTAATTTCTATTCATGTTGGCACAGAGGTTTCTTAGACTTTCCTCAGCCTTTTTAAACCTGGGTTTTTTTGTGTGTGGTTGCTTTTCTGCTTACATTTATTGTGGGGTTTTTTTTTATCACTGATTAGATCTTTCAGTTTAACCAACTTGCTGTTGATTCCTTCTAGTGTAGTCTTTATTTCAGATATTGTATTTGCTGCTTTTAACTGGTTATTTTTTATAGTTTCAATATCCTTTTAATTTTTACTCTTTATTTAATCTCACTGAGATCATCCATTCTTACTTTAAGATTCTTGAGTATCTTAATAACTTTTGTTTTAAACTCTGCTTCTGGTAGTTTTGTTGCTTTCATTTAAATTTTATTCTTTTCCTCAGGATTTTTCTTTTTGATTCATTTGGTGCATATTTCTTTGTTTTTCTATTTTGTCTGTGCATTAGGTAGGTTCACACTGACTCACAATTTCTTTGTGATGTCTTTATGATGAAGGTGGGCTCATTAATACAAATCACCAGGGCACTGATCTCTTTGCTCTAGAGATTCTTCTTTTTTTTTTAGAGAGACAGAGAGGTGGGGGGGGAATAGATAGGAGCAGATAGACAGGAACGGAGAGATGAGAAGCATCAGTCATTAGTTTTTTGTTGCACATTGCAACACCTTAGTTGTTCATTGATTGCTTTCTCATATGTGCCTTGACCTTGGGTCCAAGCTAGTGAGCTTTGGCTCAAATCTGATGAGCTTGTGCTCATGCTGGTGACATCGGGGTCTCAAAACTGGGTCTGCAGCATCCCAGTCTGACACTCTATCCACTGCGCCACCACCTGGCCAGGCTAGAGATATTTCTTAAGAGTTATATGTACCATCCTTTTGCATGTGAGTCTTGAATATTGTTGGTCTTTTCATGGATAGTATTTAACTTTCTGAATGGCTGGCTCTAAAGGTCAACCTTGATTATGTGTATTAGATGCTGTGCAGTGTATGTCCTCCATGGTCTAGTTATTCTCAGCAGAGTCTGGTGCCTGCTGGCCATCCTCTTTAAGTGTGCTGATGTTGTAGCTAGTTTAGTCTTGTGCTGGTACAGTCTGCACCCTACTGATTGTTGTGTTGGATCTGGGTTTTCTTGAATGGGTCTCAGGTATGGCTTCATGTCAAATGTTGTTTGTAGCTTATCATGTGCTACTTTTTTGGAGCTATCTCTTGGTTTACTATTTGTGTCTGTGTTTACTGTGCCAGCATGTTTGTCTGAGGGGCCAACCTCTGTATAAGGATTGACTTTCTCTTGTTTAGAGCTGACAGCAGTTATGTTAATGGGCCCAAAATTCTTAAGATTATTCTCCACTTTTCAGCTTCTCCACCTCTTCCTGCAGCTGCCAGGTCTTCTCACAGAGTCTTCTGTGGACAGACTGTAGAGTGAGCTCTGATTGGTATTACTACTCCACATGTTGCAAGCTTGGTAGTTAGTGTAACTGAAGTCTGTAGAACAATGTTAATGGGACACATTATTTGGGTTTCTTTATGATCAGGCACTCAATATTGAGAAAGGGGTCTTTACTCAAAAACTTAATTCCTCAACCACTACTGGTACTCTAATTCTATTTCCTCCCAGAGAACTGAGCAACAGGTTCACATTGGGATAAACTAGCCATTCCTTCAGCAGAAGTTCTTTAGCTGAGGAGTCACTTGTCTCAAGAATGAAGATTGAGATTCTTTTGGGGCCTATTGAGGCCCTTCTTTTAGGGTGTGCCTAATTCTTTTGACAGATCTCAACAACAAGCTTCAAGGAACTTATCCTTTAAATCGCTGTCTTCTTAGTCTCTCACCTTTTCTTTTGTGGAACTGAGCCAGTGGGGCAGGGTATCTAAGGCTTGGGCTATCTAAATATGAGGCTTTACTTCATCTAATTGTGTGAGTTTCTGTGCAGATGCTGAGCACAGAAAAAAGAATTTGCCTCAGCTGGGTTTGATGCCTAACAATCTCTCCCTTTTGATATGCTGCTTATAATGCTAGTTGAACTGTGCTCTGATGTTGTTTGTAGCTGACCAGAGAGTATTATTTATGGGTCTGATATTGAAGAACCTGGTACAGACCAGTGAAAATAACTGCCAGTGTCTGGCCCTCAGCAACCTTTTTAGAGCTATAAACAATCCAGAATTTGTGACTGCCTCTGCTAGGCTTAGTTGCACATAGAGAGACTAAACTGCACACCTAGGCTGGCTTTTACCACCATTGGATCTGGTGGTTGGTAAAAAAAGACTGAAGACTCTTCAAGATTTGCATCATTATACCTTTGTATATTGGCTATTTGTTAGGCTCAGCCCCTGACAAAACCTCTGGTAAAAAATATAGGCTGGTGCTAATCCACTATTAGGAAGGGTGATGAGTATATATCCCACCCCATTTCACCAGGTATTGGTCTGTCCTGAATTTTTCTAAGACTTCAGTAGAATGTGACTGCTAGGATACCAGTAGACGTAGCCTATGAAGCCCAGAGATTTGGTGCTCCAATAGCCTAGCGAATTTCTACTGAATCTTTAATGAGGCAGAAGCACCAGTCATATCCTAAGAATAGTGGGGAAATAGCTACAATCTCAATACTGGATAACGGTGTCACTGTCACCTTCTGAGTTTTTCAGACACTTGCTTTCTGGCTAAGACTGCTTACTTCTTAGCAAGTCCTAATCTCCATTAGGTGGGGAAAGAAAGATTCCTGAGGTTTGGGCAGTTACTTCCTCCCAGACTGATGCCACAGTGAAGGGAGTGTTTCTCTCAAAAAACAAAATAGTGACTTTATTATTGGAGAGTCATTCAGCGCAAGGGTTATGGTGGCTATTGATTTCACTGTGTCTCTTCCTGGAGCCACTAATTTTTACAATCTCTATTCATGACTCTAGTATTCTCAGCTCTCCCTCTGCTGAAGCCCAGGGTAATTGGTTGTAAACAGAATTTTCTGTGTTGGCCCATTAAGAAAGTGCTTCAATGTCTTTGAGAACTTCTGTCTCTTTCTGGTAAATAGAAACTTCATCTCCTTTTGCCTCCAAAACTATGTGGGCACCTCTTTTATGTTCTTCTGCTATAAGCTGCAATGCCCAGCCTGGGTCTTTAGGAACCATACATCTCTAGGATAAATTCCATTGGTGGTATTCAGCTAGTTCCCAATGGTTTGGCAAAACAGATACTTAACTTTTTGTTGAGTTGGAAAACTGGTTGTTAAAATAGCACTTATAATCAGAATTCTCTTGAAATTGGGCACCTGGGCAGCTGCCCAATGTGGAAATCATAAATTTACATCCCTTAGTTTTTTAAAAATATTTGTCTGTACAACAGCATATTCTAAGTAAGAGCTTGTAGTAATGTTCATTTCATCCATACAGAAAAAAAATTTGATGGAACTATGCTTGCAATATTTATTTATTTATTTATTTATTTATTTAATAAAACTCATTATATCTTTGAATTCAATCAAACCAATCTTTATTTTAGGGGTTTAATTACCTATGTTTTAACATGAACATGAGCTAACACATTTGGATCCTAAAAAGATTTTATAAGGCAATATGGAAATATCTTAAATAATAGATTTATTGATTTTTTAAGTATTATTTAATATTTTTTATTAATATTTTAAAACTCTTTTTTATAACAAAGTCCAGTTTTGTGTACCTCTTTTATTGTTCTTATTTAAATAGTAAATGCATAAAATAATAAACTACCTTTGGTATATAATGTTTTTATACTCAAAACAGTCATTAGGGCACAGAATCAGTTATTAGATTATTTGAATCCCACCACTGCTGACCTCACTTTCAGCTAAGATGTTTCTACAGAACCTCAGCCACAACTCATGGAAATAAGGCCAGCCATTTTTGTGTTTTCACCCTTTCTACCAATCTCATTGTAGCTTCTTCTGTAAATCTTTGGTTATAAGACCTTCTTTCTTTATTTATTCTTCACTTGGATTTTTAGGATTACTGTTTTTAAATTTAGTTATAACTTAAATTTGGTCCTGGTAAAAGATAAATGGATCTCATGCTTACTCTGTCACCATCTTCTAAAAATACATATTTTTCAAGGTTTATATTGACCTTGATATAAATAGAAATTCACTGACTATTGTCTTCTGTACTTTTTATCTTTTCTCCTTCTCAATACTATGTTGTATATGATTAAAATTCATTTATTTTTATTAAGATATTGTATTTAATTGTATAGCTATAAAACTATTTATTAGTTTTTATACTGTCTATGAATATTTAAATTATTATCCTTTTTTCCCTATTACATATCATGCTAGAAAAATATTTTGTACATCCTCCAAGGATACATATACATGAGAGTCTATGGTATATAAAAAATTGTGGTTCATAAGATGGCAGTGAAGTAGGCAGATGCACAGACTTCCAGCTCACACCACAAAACTGGATTACAAATTAATTTAAAAACAATCAGTGAGAAAAACCAACTCTGAACTACAATAACTCTCAAAAACCAAAGAGCAAAGATGAAGACACACTGAGGCTGGTAGGGAGCACTGAGAAAAGGTGGGTCTCTCATGCCTACATGAATGGAGGTGAGCTGAGGCTAAAAGCCAAGAAGAGCTATCACTCCAAGGAAAGAGCAAAAAATATCACTCACAGTCACTTGCCTGGGGACCATGTAAAGAGTGTTGAAAGGGCTAGCTTGTCTTCCAAAAGAAAAGGGAAGAGAGAGAGAGACAGACAGTGAGGGGCAGAAGAATGCATGGGATGACCTGAGAAGCTGACTCATCTTGTGCTGGAGGTGGCCATACCTGGGGGAGGGATTGATTCTTCCACCCAATACAAGACAAAAGTGGTTTCAGGTGACACATCTCCAGACATCTCTCCAGCTCCAATCAGCACAACAAGACAAATCTAAAAACAAGAAGTGTGGGGAGGGACAATAACTCAGGTCTCCACTCAGATCTGAGATACACCTCCCCCTACTGAAGCAGAGAAAACACCCCACCCCCAGAGAGAATAACTTAAAGATCAGGCCTTCAGAGTTTCATGTTACCCACCGCATTTCTGGTTACAGTTTCAAATAAACCCCCTGCTAAGATCAGTAAACAAGACTACCACTGTGTTAAGAAAACTGAGATGAAAACAAACAAATTTAGATTTTAAAGCAGCTCTACTAGAAATGCCAAATCTGACAGTAGATTACAAGTAACAGCTGATGCCAACCCAAGAAGACCTAGAAATAACACAACTGAAAATTGGAGGCAGAAAACATCAAGCCTAGACTCAACCAGCTCTACAAACAACACACACAAACACACAGAAATAATGAGAAGACAGAGAAATGCAATCCAAATGAAACCATAAGAGAATCCTCCAGGAAATGAATGGAGTGATATGAAAATAACCAAACTTCCTGATGCAGAGTTTAAAACAATAATTGTTAGAATGTTTAGGGATCTTAGATCAACAATGGATGGTGATTATATACACCTAAATAAAAAAATAGAAAGAATAAAAAAGGACATTGAAATATTAAAAAACAACCAGTCAGAGTTGAAAAATACAATATCAGAAATGAAGACCACAATGAAAGAAATTCAAAACAGAATGGATAGAGCTAAAAATTGAATCACTAAGATGAAGAACAAGTTGAACGAAGGCATGAAAACAGAGCAGAAAAAAGAAAAGAGACTCAATAAGTCTGAGGAAACTCTAAGAGAGCTCTATAACAACATGAAAAGAAATAACATTCACATCATAGGGGTTCCTGAAGAAAAAGAGAAAGAACAAGGGATAGCAATTTTGTACAATCATATCTTAGCTAAAAACTTCCCTAAATTAATGCAGAAAAAAATCTCACAAGTTCAAGAAGCACAGAGAACTCCATTAAAGAAAAACCCAAAGAAATTTACACCAAAACACATCATAATTAAAATACCAAAGCTAAGTGATAAAGAGAAAATATTCAAAGCTGCTAGAGAAAAAAAGGCTAACACCTACAAAGGAGCCCCCATAAGGATGACATTAGACTTCTCAACAGAAACACTTGAGGCCAGAAGGGAATGGCAAGAAATATTCAAAGTAATACAGAACAAGAACCTACAACCAAGACTACTTTATCCAGCAAGGCTATCATTTAAATTGAAGAAGAAATAAAAAGCTTTCCAGACAAAAAGAACTCAAGGAACTCATTACAGTCAAACCAATGCTGCAGAAAATATTAAGGGGCCTGTTGTATACAAATCAAAGTGGGGAAAAAATACAGCAAAAGAGAAATACAGCTTTAAAGAATAAAATGGCAATAAACAACTTATATCAATAATAACCTTAAATGTAAATGGATTAAATGATGCAATCAAAAGACATAGGGTAACTGCATGGATAAGAACACAGGACTCATACATATACTGTCTACAAAAGACACACCTTAAAACAAAAGATGCACATAGACTTAAGTTAAAAGAAAGGAATAAAATATAATATATTATGAAAATGGAAATGAAAAGAAAGCTGAGGTAGCAATACTTATATAAGACAAAATGGACTTTAAAACAAAGGCTATATTAAGCAATAAAGAAGGCCACTACTTAATGATAAAGGGAGCAATTCAACAGGAAGATATAATCATTATAAATATTAATGCACCTAATATAGGAGCACCTAAATATATAAAACAGAATTTGATGGATATAACGGTGAGATAAACAGCAATACTATAATAGGGGATTTCAATACCCCACTAACATTACTAGATAACTCCTCAAGAAAGAAAATTAACAAAGAAATAGCAGACTTAAAGACACACTAGATCAACTGGATTTAACAGATATCTTCAGATCCTTTCAACCTAAAGCAGCAGAATATACATTCTTTTCAAGTGCTAATGGTCCATTCTCTAAGATAGACCACATGCTAGGGCACAAAAGTGGTCTGAACAAATTCAAGATTGAAATTATATCAAGCATTTTTTTTCTGATCACAATGGCATGAAACTAGAAATCAACCACAACAGAAAAATTAAAAATTCTCAAACACATGGAAACTGAATAGCAGGTTGTTAAATAAAAAATGGATTAAGAATGAGATCAAAGAAGAAAATAATTTATAAAAATGAATAATAATGAGCATACAGCAACTCAAAATTTATGGGACACAGCAAAAGCAGTACTGAGAGCAAAGTTTGTAGCACAAGAGTCATATGTTAAGAAGCCAGAAATAGCTAAAATAAACATAATCCTGTATCTAAAAGAACAAGAGAGTGCTGTCAGAGAAATGGCACCATGAGGAGCACTCCTGATAGCTCTCCCCAAAATTTCAACAAGTTCTACAACTAGAGACACAGAAAAACTATCCCAGCAGTGTCTGTAAGTCCCACACACTGAAGGTATGATTGGGCAAAAATATGTCTAAATATATAATCAACCTTGAAGAAAATAAGATGAAGAATGGAACTCTCCACCTTTCTCACTGACCTGAGCAAGAGCTTCTTTCACTTGGAACTGAAAAAAAGTGAGGGCTGGGGACGTGGAAAGAGCTGGGCTGGGGCAGAGTGTTCAAGCCAAAAAAAGAGTGTGCCGGTGATGGCTCAGTCCATGCTAGCTAATGCTGGCGCCAAACACCAGCAAAGGCAGGCGAGCGGTGTCCTTCATTACCTTCAATATTTTTGTTGGTGAGTGCAGACAGTGTGCGAGTGGTTTCTCCTTGCGCCCCAGGCTTGGGCATTCCTGGACAAAGGGGAAGAATCAGAGACTTCTGCATGGGCTGCAACTAGAGTCTCAGTGTAATCCCTGCTCCCCAAACAACAGCGTGCAGGAAGTGTGTAAATGCAAACTTCCCAATGCCTGGACTTCTCCAGGTGGGTGGAGGTCCTCAGCCAAGCCTAACAAAGGATATTCCTGGGGAAGAATATATATGGAAGTGCTAAGGGGAGAGGCATGCAGGCAGCTTGCAGACAGTCTCTGGAGCAGATCCATGGATCCAATTGTTGAAAATAGCTTAACCCACAGTCTGCTCACTGCCCAACTGGCCTATGCCAGCAGTGGCTCTAGCTGACAAGGTCTTTTTTCTCAGGTCAGTGATCTAAGACAAGATACACAATATTTTTTAGTGCCTCTTGCTCTGCACATTGTGTCTAGGGCAACTTCTTGCCGGCTGATACAGGGTGAAAAACACATTCCTATGGAACAAGCCTCAGAGAACACTGCAGAAGTTGGACAGGCTAGGCAATAGGCTTTTTAACAAGAATGAAGACTGCAAAGAGCAATCCCACAAAATGCTAAAGCAAATTTTACTAGATATACCTGGGGAACCTTAGAAAAAAGCCTGAATAGAAGTCAACATGCCCCCTACCTGCTTAAGCTGGTGGCTCTGATAGGCAGAGCTTTTATACTCAGGGCTGTGTGCTAAAAAGAGGAATTTGGCAGCTTTTAAGACCTCCTGTTCTGCAGGCAGAGACTAGGGCATCTTCTTGCTAGCCAACACAGGTTACAAAGTGCAAAAAGCCTGGGGATAGTGGTCCCACAGAGTGCTGAGACATGCTAGACATGCCTGGAGTCTCATAGAAAGACACCTTAAGAGCAATTGGCTCCCAGACCTGCCTGATTATGCTGGCGTCTCTGACTGAAAAAAAGCTTTACCCAGAGCCCTGCGCTGAGTGGGGATAGAGTGGGTATTTTCCAGCTCTTTGAGCCTCTTACTCTCTAGGCAGTGGCAGGGGCAACATCATACCTAGATCATCAGGCTGCTAATTCAGGAAGCATAGACTAAAAGAGAGGCTTCGGGAAAATGGGCTCTCCCATTGTTGGAGCCGACAAATGTTAACAAGCCCCGACAATCAACGAGACTGAGGCCTAGTATATGACATCACCATAGTGACACATCAACTGCAAAATCTACCCAAACATGACACAGAGGTAGACCTTGGGGAATACTGCCACCAACCAGGAAGAGGGAGAAGAAAGAAAGAGGAAGAAGACAACCTCTAAAAATCAAGAATGATCCAAAGTTTTTATAACTGTTTCCACTTTTTTTTTGTTTCTTATCTTTATTTTTTTTCTTCCACCTTGGTCCTTTTATCTTCTGTTCATCTTCTTCTTTTCTCTTCATCTTGAACTACATTACCCATAGGTTTTACATTTCCTATTTTTCTCTTTTCTTTTTTTCTATTTCTCTATGAGGGTTACACTCCAAAACACTTAACTCTCTCCTTTCCTTTTCTTTTCTATTTTTTTCTTTTTATTTTTTCTCCCCTTTTCTTAGATTCTTCTTCTCTTTTATTTTTCCACTCATTTGATCCTCACTCACAAATAAGTTATTTTATTTTGGATTCAAATTTTTTCTTTGTGGCATTTTGTGTGCTTTTTAACTTATTAGCATTCCCCCAACCCTGGCTCTCCATTCTATGTAGTTTCTATTTCAATTAACAATAGTATTTTTTCTTTTTCTTGTTTCCTTCTTATCTCTTTCTCTATATCTCTCATTTGACCATCATTTACAAGAAAATTATTTTATTCTTGATCTAAATTTTTTCCTTTTCTGCATTTTGTAGGTCCATATCTCATTTTTTGACCTTTTGTCACTTCTTTCCAACTCAGGCCTTCTGTTACAGGTAGTTTTTGTTTCATTTAGCACAACATAATTGTCAGTTTTTTACGGTATTTTCTCAAAGAAGAAAAATAATAATTTTAAAATTATTTTTATTGTCTATTGTTTGTTTTTTATTCTTTATAAATTCTCATTAGTGTTATTAATAAAACCACCCTCAGATGCCATTAAGGGAAAGGAAATCAAATATCATAGACAAAAGACAGAGATGTAGCACAGATAGATGAAAAAAACTCTATAGAAAAAATTTTAATGAATTGGAAATCTTGGGGTTAAATGACAGAAAATTTAAAATAGAAATCCTAAAAATACTCAAAGATATACAAGAAAACACAGAAAGGCAATTTAGGGAGCTCAAAAAACAACTCAATGAAAACAAAGAATATATAACCAAGGAAACTGAAACAATAAACACAAATCAAACAGAGATTCAAAACTCAATTTATAAAATAAAAAATGAGGTAACAATGTTAGCTAATAGAACAAGACAGGTAGAAGAGAGAATTAGTGACATAAAAGACAGGCATCTTGAGGCACAACAGAGAGAAGAGAGACTCACAAACTAAAAAAATTAGAAAGCTTACAGGAATTGTCTGACCATCAAAAAGAGTAACATAAGAATAATAGGTATATCAGAAGGAGAAGAGAGAGAAAATACAATGGAGAACATATTCAAACAAATAATAGATGAGAAATTTCCAAGCCTATAGAAAGAATTAATGCCTCAAATTCAAGAAGCAAATAGACACCGAGTTATCTTAATCCCAACAAACCTACTCCATGGCACATCATAATGACATTTGCACAAAACAATGACAAAGAAAAAATTTTCAAGGCAGCCAAGGAAAAGAAGAATACAACACATAAAGGAAGGCCAATTAGATTATCATCAGATTTCTCAGCAGAAATTCTACAAGGTAGAAGAGAGTGGACCCTAATATTTAAAGTTCTAAAAGAGAGGAACTTCCAGCCAAGAATACTATACACATCAAAAATATTCTTCAAATATGAAGAAGAAATAAAAACATTTACAGATACAGAAAGTATGAGGGAATTTATCATCAGAAAACCCCCACTTCAGCAAATACTAAAGCAGGTTTTCCAACCAGATACAAAGAACAAAACAAAACAAAACCACAAGTAAAAGTCCCACCAAGAACACAATGAAACCAAATTTAAACTGTGACAACAAAGACAAAAAAGGGGATAGGACGAAGATTAACAGTAGCAAAGAATAAAGGAGTGCAGAAGCACTCATACGATAGTGTACTGCAATGAACATGGTAGATGTACTTTCCATTACTTAGTGGTAACCACCACTAAAAAAACCACCACAAAAGTACAGGACTTAAAAAACTAAGTAACAGAGAAAAGAAATATGGATTACAACCAAACATAAACAAATGATAGAAAAACAAAAGAGAAGAATCAAACAATATACAAAACTAACAGAAAGCAATTTATAAAATGGCTATAGAAAACACTCAAGTGTCAATAATTACATTAAATGTAAAGGGATTGAACTCACCAATAAAAAGAAACAGAGTAGCATAATGGATTAAAAAAGAAAACTCAACTGTATGCTGCCTACAAGAAACACATCTAAGCAACAAGGATAAATACAAAGACAAAGTGAAATGCCGGAAAACAATACTCCAAGCAAATAATATCCAAAAAAAGTCAGATGTAGCAATATTCTTATCTAACAATGCTGACTACAAGACAGCAAAAGTACTGAGACAAAAATGGTCATTTCACAATGATTAAGGGAACACTGAATCAGGAAGACATAATATTTCTTAATATATATGCACCAAAGAAGCACCAAAATATATAAGACAGCTACTAACAGACCTGAAAACAAAAACTGACAAAATTACAATCATACTTAGAGACCTCAATATACCACTGACGGCTCTAGATCATTAATCCAAACAGAAAATCAATAAAGAAATATTGGCCTTAAATGAAACACTAGAGCAATTAGATATGATAGACATTTACAAGACATTTCATCCCAAAGTGAAAGAGTACACATTTTTCTCTAGTGTACATGGAACATTCTCAAGAATTGACCATATACTGGGCCACAAAAATAACATCAGCAAATTCAGAAAAATTGAAATTGTACCAAGCATATTTTCTGATCATAAAGCCTTGAAACTAGAATTCAACTGCAAAAAAGAGGTAAAAAAAGTTCACAAAAATGTGGAAACTAAACAACATACTTTTAAAAAATGAGTGGATCAAAGAAGAAATAAGCACAGAGATCAAAAGATACATAAAGACAAATAAAAATAACAATACAACATATCAGTATCTCTGGGATGTTGCAAAAGCAGTAATAAGAGGGAAGTTCATATCACTTCAGGCCTATATGAACAAAGAAGAGAGAACCCAAGTAAACCACTTAACTTCACATCTTAAGAAACTGAAAAAAGAAGAAGAAAGAAAATCCAAAACCAGCCGAAGAAAGAAAATAATAAAAATCAGAGCAGCAATAAATAAAATAGAGGACAGAAAACATATAGAAAAAATTAATAGAACAAGGAGCTGGTTCTTTGAAAAGATCAATAAAATTGACACACCCTTGGCAATATGCACCAAGGAAAAAAGAGAAAAGAGTCATATAAACAAAACCCAAAATGAAAGAGAAATCACAACAGATATCATAGATATACTAAGAAATATTGTAAAGTACTATGAAAAACTATTATATGCGACCAAATTCAACTATCTAGAAAAAAAGAATAAATTGTTAGAACAAAACAATCTGCCCAGACTGAGTCATGAAGAAGCAGAAAGCCTAAACAGACCAATAAGCAGTGAGGAAATAGAAAAAACTATTAAAAACCTTCCCAAAAAGCCTGACCAGGCTGTGACACAGTGGATAGAGCATTGAACTAGGATGCACAAGACCCAGGTTCGAGACGCCAAGGTCGCCAGCTTGAGCGCGGGCTCATCTGGTTTGAGCAAAGCTTGGACCCAAGGTCGCTGGCTCGAGCAAGGGGTTACTCAGTCTGCTATAGCCCCACGGTCAAGGCACATATGAGAAAGCAATCAATGAACAACTAAGGTGTCACAACAAAAAACTAATGATTGATGCTTCTCATCTCTCTCTGTTCCTGTCTGTCTGTCCCTATCTATCCCTCTCTCTGTCTCAAAAAACAAAACAAAACACAAAACCTCTAAAAACCTTCCCAAAAATAAAAGTCCAGGGCCAGTCGACTATACTAGTGAATTCTATCAAACATTCAAAGAAGACACGGTTTCTATTTTACACAAACTTTTAAGAAATTGAAGAAGAAGCAATATTTTTAAATACATTTTATGAGGCCAGCATAATTCTCATACCAAAACCTGCCAAGGACGGCAAAAACAAACAAACAAACAAAAAAACAAACAAAAAAAACTGCAGAACAATATCTCTAATGAATACAGATGCTAAAATAAAATACTAAACAAAATACTACCAAATCAAATACAACAATATATTAAAAAAGTGGAATTCATCCCAAAATCTCAAGGATAGTTCACCATTCATAAAATGATCATATCAATAGATGCAGAAAAGGCATTTAATGAAATATAACACAATTTTATGTTTAAAACACTCAACAAAATGGGTATAAAAGAAAAATATCTCAACATGATAAGGCAATTTATGATAAACCATCAGCTAACATCTTATTAAATGGCATAAAACTGAGGACTTTCCCCCTTAAATCAGGAACAAGACAGGGTTGTATACTCTCTCCACTATTATTCAACATGGTGTTTGAAGACTTAGCCAGAGCAATCAGACAAGATAAAAACATAAAAAGCATTCATATCAGAAAAGAAGAAGTAAAGGTTTCACTTTTTACAGATGATATGATCTTATACATTGAAAACCCCAAAGACACCAAAAAAGATTACTAGAAACAATAAAGCAATACAGTAAGGTTGCAGGATACAAAATTAATATACAAAAGTCCAGAGCCTTTCTATATGCCAACAAAATATTAGAAAACAAACTCAAAAAATAATCCCCTTCACGGTTGCAACAACAACAAAAAATTAAATACCTAGGAATAAACATAACAAAGAATGTAAAGGACTTATATAATGAAAACTACAAAGCATTGTTAAGGGAAATTGAAAAAGATACAATGAAATGGAAAAATATTCCTTGTTCTTGGATAGAAAGTATAAATATAATCACAATGACCATATACAATATACAAATTTAATGCAATTCCCATCAAAATTCCAATGACATTTTTTAAATAAATGGAACAAAAAATCATCAAATTTATATAGAACTATAAAAAAAAACAAAACCCTGAATAGCCAATGCAATCCTAAGGAGAAAGAACAAAGCTGGGGGCATTACAATACCTGACTTCAAATAATATTATACAGCCACAACAATCAAAATAGCATGGTATTGGCAGAAAAATAGACACTCAGACCAATGGAACAAAATAGAAACCCAGAAATAAAACCACATATATATGGTCAAATAATTTTCGATAAAGGGGCCAACAACACAATGGAAAAAAGAAAGCCTCTTCAACAAATGGTGCTGGGAAAACTGAAGGGCAACATGCAAAAAATGAAATTGGACTACAGTTTGTCCCCTTGTACTAAAACTAAGTCAAAATGGATCAAAGACCTAAATATAAGACCTGAAACAATAAAGTACATAGAAGAAAACATAGGTTCTAAACTCATAGACCTTGGTTTTAAAGAGCATTTTATGAATTTGACTCAATAGGCAAGGGAAGTGAAGGCAAAGATAAATGAATGGGAACACACCAGACTAAGAAGTTTTTGCTCAGCAAGAGAAACTGACAACAAAATAAACAGACAGGCAATGAAATAGAAGATGATATTTTCAAACAACAGCTCAGATAATAACCTAATATCCAAAATATACAAAGAACTCATAACACTCAACAACAAACAATCCAATTAAAAAATAGGAAGAGGACATGACCAGACACTTCTCCCAGGAAGAAATACAAATGGCTAACAGATATATGAAAAGATGCTCATGGTCTTTAGTTATTAGAGAAATGCAAATCAAAACTACAATGAGATACCACCTCACACCTGTTAGATTAGCTATTATCAACAAAACAGGTAATAATAAGTGTTGGAGAGGCTGTGGAGAAAAGGAACCCTCTTCCACTGTTGGTGGAAATGTAAAGTAATACAACCATTATGGAAGAAAGTATGGTTGTTCCTCAAAAAACTAAAAATAGAACTACCATATGACCCAGCAATCCCTCTACTGAGTATATACCCCCAAAACTCAAAAACATTGGTACCTAAAGACACATGCAGCACCATGCTTATTGCTGCATTGTTCACAGTGACCAAGACATGGAAACAGCCAAAAAGCCCTTCAATAGATGACTGGATAAAGAAGATGTGGTACATATATACTATGGAATACTACTCAGACATAAGAAATTATGACATCGGATCATTTACAACAAAATGGATGAATCTTGATAACATTAACAGAGGAGTAAAATAAGTAAATCAGGAAAAACTAAGAACTGCATGATTCCATACATAGGTGGGACATAAAAAAGAGAATAAGAGACATGGACAAGAGTTGGTGGTTGCCAGGGGTGAGGGTAGAGAGGGAGGGAGAGGGGAGAGGGGAGGGACAAAAAGAAACCAGATAGAAGATAAAGGAGAACAATTTGACTTTGGGTGATGGGTATACAACATAATTGAATGACAAAATAACCTGTTTTCTTTGAACATATTTACCCTGATTTATCAATGTCACCACATTAAAAATAATAATAAAAAAATAAAATAAAACAAAAATGGGGAGATCTTAACAGACAATTCTCCCAGAAAAAAATACAAATGGCTAACAGATATATGAAACAGTGTTTATCTCAGTAGTTACTAGAGAAATGCAAATTAAAACTACTATGAGATATCACCTAACATCTGTTAGATAGGCTATTATCAACAGGCGATTACTAAGAAATGTTAAAGAAGCTGGGGAGAAACAGGAAACCTCTTTCCCTGCTAGTAGAAATGCAATTTAGTATAACCATTATGGAAGAAATTATGGTGGTTCTTTAAATAATTCAAAATCAAAAGACCATATGACCCATCAATCCTTCTACTGGGTATCTCCTATCAAAATTTAAAAAAACATTGGTACATGAAGACACATTCAACCTCACATTCATTTCAGCATTATTCATAATGGCCAAGACATGGAAACAACAAAAGTGTCCTTTGATATAAGATTAGATAAAGAATAAGTGGTACATGTACACAATGAGATATTACTAAGCCATAATAAATGGTGACATATTACCATTTACAACATCATGAATGTACCTTGAGAACATTATGCTGAGTGAAATAAGTAAATCAAAAAAATCTAAGAACCATATGATTTCACACATACGTGGGATATAAAACAGACTCACGGATATAGATACAAGTGAAGTGGTTACCAGGAGAGGGTGGTGTAAGGGAGGCGGTAGAAAAAGGGTGCAAAGAGGGACAAATATTTGATAGAAAATGTTGGATAGAATACTTAATCAACTGATAAAATTCTACAGAATATTTACCTATGTACATTTATTGAGAAATGTCACCCTGTTAAATTTAATTTTCTAAGTAAAATTTAAAAATTTCAGCTTAAATATAGAGCATTTGTCACTTAATTGTTAAGGTGGCTATCCCACATCATCACAATACAGACAGCAATTTGCAGTTTGCTTGCTTTTTTGCATACTAAGAAATGGTTTCTTTCCTTTTTTTGTCAGTTTGTAATTTATATCTTGCTTATTCCATTCAAATCATTATCTTCAATCTGTCATTGTATTAATTGTTTTTTAAAAATTTCTAGTCTATTACAGTAAATGAAAAAATGTTTTTTAGTTTTTTTTGAGTAAGAGAAGTAGCATCTTATTGATTAAGGTACATATTTAAAATGTAGAAATATGTACATGCTGGCACTTCCTTCAAAACAGCATTAAATACTTTCCCTGTCACATGTCCTTTGCAGCTTCTAATGATTATTCTGATTCAAATATATTATAATATTTATTATATTATCAAGATTCTCCCTTGCTAATATTCTTTCTAGAAACCAAGCACTCATTTATAGTAAAGTTTCAGATTTAGGCAACCTTCTTTTTTTGGATGGGAAAGAACTGATCTTTGACAGTGCTTATCTGGATTTCATGTCACCCTGCTTTGCATACACACACACACACACACACACACACACAAATATATATATATATATATATTCTATTTAATCACTGAAAATTTTTTCATCAATTCCTGAGATCAGTCACCTTGAAATAAATAAAGCAACAATAGGAACGATACTTGTAAGACAGATACTTCCTAGGCAATTATATGAAACTGTAAAAGTTTTACTGAAATTAAATGTAGTTGTTAAATTAGGAACTAAAATGACTTGGACAGGAGTGAAATCACGGAAATGGCGCCGTGAGCAGCGCGTCCGACAGATCTCCCCAAAATCTCAACAAATTTATCAACTAGAAACAGAGAAATTTATCCTCGGAGCATTCCGGAGTTCCACACACACACTGAAAGCAAAAGGACTGTTGCTGAGGAGAGAGTACACCTGTGGTGAGTCAACCCACATGTGCAGCTGCCCGCCCACACTCGGGGACGGCAGCCTGGGCGCTGGCGGCCGCCCCAGCATACCCTGAGAAACCGTGCGCGCGCGCCCCGTGCCACGGTCCCCGGCCACTGGCGTGCGGAGAAACCCCGCGCGCGCCCCGTGCCGCGGTCCCTGTCCACTGGCGTGCTGAGAAACCGCGCTCGCGCCCTGTGCCGCAGTCCCCGTCCACTGGCGTGCTGAGAAACCCAGCCGCAGTCCAGGAGGGGCGCCAAGGCTGTCTTTCCTAGTCAGGAGATTCTCTCCGTGGGCGGGGCACCTCACCGAGCCATTCAAGCTAACAATCAAGCGCTGGGGGGAGGGGCGCACAGACAGCCTGAAATACTTTCTGGAGCACAGCTGCGGATCCAATCACTGAAATTAGCTTAACCCACAAAATCTACGCACCCACGGGGCTCTAATTGATAAGATCTCTCCCAGTTCAGTGATCCAAGACAAGAGGTGTGATATTTTTCAGTGCCTTTCGCTAAAGGGGCGGGGGCAACTTCTGATTGACAGAGCCTCCATATTCAGGGATATACCTAACAAGAGGGACTTGGCAGATATTAAGATCCATAAAGCAAACAGCGACTAGTGCTTCTTCTTCCCAGCCAAAACAGGCTACCAAGTGTGGAAAGCCTGGGTTGAGTGGTCCAACTGAATGATAGGCGCTGAACAGTCACCTTGACAACAATTGACTCCCAGCCCCACCTGATTATGCTGGAGGCTCTGACTGCCAGAGCCTTACCCAGAGCTGAGTGAGGATAGAGTGGGGATTTCCCAGCTCTTTGAGCCTCTTACTCCCCAGACAGAAGCAGTGGCAGCCTCATAGCTGGATCACCAGGCTGCTAATTCAGGAAGGGGAGACTAGGAAAGAGACTCCAGGAAAGCAAACTCTCTCATTGTTGGACTTTGCAAATGCCAACAAGCCTTGACTACCAGCGAGACTAAAGCCAATTATATGACATTGCCATAGATTACCATCAACTGAAAATCCCTACCTAAGCGTGACACAGGGGCAGAACCTGGGGTACAGAGTCACCGACCAGGAAGAGGGGGAGAAAAGAAAAAAGGAAGAAGTTAACCTCTCAAAATAAAAAAAAATCCACAGACTTTATAACTTGTTCCACTAATTCTTTGTTGTTGTTGTATCTTTCATCTATCTTATTGCCTTTATTATTATTTCTATTTCTTCCACCTCGGTCCTTTTACTCTCTTCCCATCTTATGCTACCCTTTTCTTGAACTACACTACCCATGAGTGTTACATTTTATTTCTTTTCTTCATCCTAACTCTCCTTTAGGGTTACACTCCAAAACACTTAACTCTCACTCTCTCCCCTTTTGTTTTTTTTTCCTTTCCTTTTTTTTTCTTCCTTCATTTATCTCTTACTCTTATTTTTTCCTTTCTATTCATTTCTTCTTTTCTCCTTTTACTTTTCCTCCCACTTAAGCCTCAATCACGAACAAATTATTTAATTTGGGACTCAAGTTTTTGTGGGTTTTTTTTTTGTTGTTGTTCTTTTTTTTTCTTCTGCTTTTCTTCTTGGTTTTCCTCTATTTGTTTGTTTTTGTGGCATTTTGGGCACTTTTTACATTGCTTTTTAACTCACTAGCATTCCTCCCAAACCAAAGTCTCCATTGTATTTAGTCTTTGCTCCACTTAATACAACAGATTTTTACTTATTATTTTTATTTTTTTTTAATTATTGTTTTTTATCTCCTTTTTTCTGTTTCCCTCTCATCCCTCTCATTATATCTCTTAGTTGACCATCACTTACAAGCAGATCATTTTATGCTTGTCTAAGATTTTCTCCCCCCCCTTTTTTTTTGTATTTAGTAGGTCCCTACTCCCTTTTTTGCCCCTTGAACTCTTCACCCCAAATCAGGCCCTCCATTATAGGCAGTTTTTGTTCCATTTAGCATAATATAATTCACAGGTCATCACAATATTTCCCTAAGGAGGTGAGAGGAGGGGAAGAGAAGAAAGAAAAAAGGGGGAAATAATAAATTATTACATTTTTTTGTGGAGTGTTTTCCTTTTTTCTTTTTTTTTCCTTTTTATTTTTTATTAATTCCAATTAACACTATCATCAAGACCACCTTCAGATGCCAATAAGAAAAAAGAAATCAAACATTATGGATACAAAAGACAGAGAGGTAACACAAATAGATGTGGAAAAATCTATGGAGAAAAGATTTAACATATTGGAAGCCTTGGAGCCAAATGACAGAGAATTTAAAATAGAAATCTTAAAAATACTCAGAGATATACAAGAAAACACAGAAAGGCAATTTAGGGAAATCAGAAAACAACTCAACGATCACAAAGAATATATTAACAAGGAAATTGAAACTATAAAAACAAATCAAACAGAAATGAAAAACTCAATTCAAGAGCTGAAAAATGAGGTAACAAGCTTAGCTAATAGAACAGCCCAGATAGAAGACAGGATCAGTGAAATAGAAGACAAGCAACTTGAGGCACAACAGAGAGAAGAAGAAAGAGACTCAAAAATAATAAAAAACGAGAAAGCCCTACAGGAATTGTCTGACTCCATCAGAAAGAATAACATAAGAATAATAGGTATATCAGAGGGAGAAGAGAAAGAAAATGGAATGGAGAATATACTCAAACAAATAATAGATGAGAACTTCCCAAGCCTGTGGAAAGAATTAAAGCCTCAAATTCAAGAAGCAAACAGAACACCAAGTTTTATTAACCACAACAAACCCACTCCAAGGCACATCATAATGAAGATGACACAAACCAATGACAAAGAAAAAATTCTCAAGGCAGCCAGAGAAAAGAAGAATACAATATATAAAGGAAGGCCTATTAGATTATCATGAGATTTCTCAGCAGAAACTCTACAAGCTAGAAGAGAGTGGACCCCAATATTTAAAGCCCTGAAAGAGAGGAACTTTCAGCCAAGAATACTATACCCATCAAAGCTATCCTTCAAGTACGAAGGAGATATAAAAATATTCACAAATACAGAAAAGATGAGAGAACTTATCATCAGAAAGCCCCCACTCCAGGAAATACTAAAGGGGGTTTTCCAACCAGATTCAAAGAACAAAAGAAAACATAACCACAAGTAACAGCTCTACCAAGAAAACAATAAAACCAAACTTAAACTGTGACAACAAAAGAAAAAAAAAAGGGGGAGAAAGGATGAAGATTAACAGTAGCAAAGGACGATGAAGCGCAGAAATACTCACAAGAAAGGGTACTACAATAAATATGGTAGGTACCCTTTTCATTACTTAATGGTAACCACCCTTGAAAAAACCACCACAAAAACACTTGACTTAAAAAAGGTAGCAACAGAGGAAAGAAGTATGGAATACAAACAAACAAAAACAAACGATAGAAAAACAAAAGAGAAGAATCAAACAAGATACAAAACTAACAGAAAGCAATTTATAAAATGGCAATAGGGAACCCAAAAGTGTCAATAATTACACTAAATGTAAATGGATTAAACTTACCAATAAAAAGACACAGAGTAGCAGAATGGATTAAAAAAGAAAATCCAAATATATGCTGCCTACAAGAAACTCATCTAAGCAACAAGGATAAAAACAAATTCAAAGTGAAAGGCTGGAAAACAATACTCCAAGCAAACAACACCCCCAAAAAAAGCAGGTGTAGCAATACTCATATCTAATAATGCTGACTACAAGACAGAAAAAGTACTCAGAGACAAAAATGGCCATTTCATAATGATTAACGGGACACTGAATCAAGAAGACATAACAATCCTTAATATATATGCACCAAACCGAGGAGCACCAAAATATATAAGACAGCTACTTATTGACCTTAAAACAAAAACTGACAAAAATACAATCATACTTGGAGACCTCAATACACCGCTGACGGCTCTAGATCGGTCATCCAAACAGAGAATCAATAAAGATATAGTGGCCTTAAATGAAATACTAGAACAACTGGATATGATAGACATCTACAGGACACTTCATCCCAAAGCGACAGAGTATACATTTTTCTCTAGTGTACATGGAACATTCTCAAGAATTGACCATATGTTGGGCCACAAAGACAATATCAGCAAATTTAAAAAAATTGAAATTGTACCAAGCATATTCTCTGATCATAAAGCCTTGAAACTAGAATTCAACTGTAAAAAAAAGGGGGGAAAACCCACAAAATTGTGGAAACTAAACAACATACTTCTAAAAAATGAATGGGTCAAAGAAGAAATAAGCGCAGAGATCAAAAGATATATACAGACAAATGAAAATGAAAATATGACATATCAGAATCTCTGGGATTTAGCAAAAGCAGTAATAAGAGGAAAGTTCATATCACTTCAGGCCTATATAAACAAGCAAGAGAGAGCCGAAGTAAACCACTTAACTTCACACCTTAAGGAACTAGAAAAAGAAGAACAAAGACAACCCAAAACCAGCCGAAGAAAGGAGATAATAAAAATCAGAGCAGAAATAAATGAAATAGAGAACAGAAAAACTATAGAAAAAATCAATAAAACAAGGAGCTGGTTCTTTGAAAAGATCAACAAAATCGACAAACCCTTGGCAAGACTCACCAAGGAAAAAAGGCACAGGTCTTAAATAAATAAAATCCAAAATGAAAGAGGAGAGATCACCACAGACATCATAGATATACAAAGAATTATTGTAGAATACTATGAAAAATTATATGCCACCAAATACAATAATCTAGAAGAAATGGATAAATTCCTAGAACAATACAACCTTCCTAGACTGAGTCATGAAGAAGCAGAAAGCCTAAACAGACCAATCAGCAGGGAGGAAATAGAAAAAACTATTAAAAACTTCCCCAAAAATAAAAATCCAGGCCCAGACGGTTATACTGTGAATTCTATCAAACATTCAAAGAAGACTTGGTTCCTATTCTACTCAAAGTCTTCCAAAAAATTGAAGAAGAAGCAATACTTCCAAACACATTTTATGAGGCCAACATAACCCTCATACCAAAACCTGGCAAGGATGGCACAAAGAAAGAAAACTACAGACAAATATCTCTAATGAATACAGATGCTAAAATACTAAACAAAATACTGGCAAATCGAATACAACAATATATTAAAAAAATAATACATCATGATCAAGTGGGATTCATCTCAGAATCTCAAGGATGGTTCAACATACGTAAAACAGTTAACGTAATACACCATATCAACAAAACAAAGAACAAAAACCACATGATCTTATCAATAGATGCAGAAAAGGCTTTCGATAAAATACAACATAATTTTATGTTTAAGACTCTCAACAAAATGGGTATAGAAGGAAAATATCTCAACATAATAAAGGTCATATATGATAAACCATCAGCCAACATCATATTAAATGGCATAAAACTGAGGACTTTCCACCTTAAATCAGGAACACGACAAGGGTGTTCACTCTCTCCACTCTTATTTAACGTGGTGCTAGAAGTTCCGGCCAGAGCAATCAGACAAGACAAAGAAATAAAAGGCATCCATATTGGAAAAGAAGAAGTAAAGGTATCACTTTTTGCTGATGATATGATCGTATACATCGAAAACCCAAAGGACTCCACAAAAAGATTACTAGAAACAATAAACCAATACAGTAAGGTCGCAGGATACAAAATTAACATACAGAAGTCCATAGCCTTTCTATATGCCAACAATGAAATATTAGAAAATGAACTCAAAAAAATAATCCCCTTCATGATTGCAACAACAACAACAAAAATACCTAGGAATAAACATAACAAAGAATGTAAAGGACCTATATAAAGAAAACTACAAGGCATTGCTAAGAGAAATAGAAAAAGACACAATGAGATGGAAAAATATTCCTTGTTCTTGGATAGGAAGAATAAATATAATTAAAATGGCCATATTACCCAAAGTAATATATAAATTTAATGCAATTCCCATCAAAATTCCTATGACATTTTTTAAAGAAATGGAACAAAAAATCATCAGATTTATATGGAACTAGAAAAAACCCTGAATAGCCAAAGCAATCCTAAGGAAAAAGAATGAAGCTGGGGGCATTACAATACCTGACTTTAAACTATATTATAGGGCCACAATAATCAAAACTGCATGGTATTGGCAGAAAAATAGACAGTCAGATCAATGGAACAGAATAGAAAGCCCAGAAATAAAACCACATATATATGGTCAAATAATCTTTGATAAAGGGGCCAACAACACACAATGGAGAAAAGAAAGCCTCTTCCACAAATGGTGTTGGGAAAACTGGAAAGCCACATGCAAAAGAATGAAACTCGACTACAGCCTGTCCCCGTGTACTAAAATTAATTCAAAATGGATCAAAGACCTAAATATAAGACCTGAAACAATAAAGTACATAGAAGAAGACATAGGTACTAAAATCATGGATCTGGGTTTTAAAGAACATTTTATGAACTTGACTCCAATGGCAAGAGAAGTGAAGGCAAAGATAAATGAATGGGACTACATCAGAATAAAAAGTTTTTGCTCAGCAAGAGAAACTGATATCAAAATAAACAGACAGCCAACTAAATGGGAACTGATATTTTCAAATGACAGCTCAGATAAGGGCCTAATATCCAAAATTTACAAAGAACTCATAAAACTCAACAACAAACAAACAAACAATCCAATAAAAAAATGGGAAGAGGACATGAACAGACACTTCTCCCAGGAAGAAATACAAATGGCCAACAGATATATGAAAAGATGCTCAGCTTCATTAGTTATTAGAGAAATGCAGATCAAGACTACAATGAGATACCACCTCACCCCTGTTAGATTAGCTATTATTAACAAGACGGGTAATAACAAATGTTGGAGAGGCTGTGGAGAAAAAGGAACCCTCATACACTGTTGGTGGGAATGTAAAGTAGTACAACCACTATGGAGGAAAATATGGTGGTTCCTCAAAACCTGCAAATAGAACTACCTTATGACCCAGCCATCCCTCTACTGGGTATATACCCCAAAACCTCAGAATCATTGATACGTAAAGACACATGTAGCCCCATGTTCATAGCAGCACTGTTCACAGTGGCCAAGACATGGAAACAACCAAAAAGCCCTTCAATAGAAGATTGGATAAAGAAGATGTGGCACATATACACTATGGAATACTACTCAGCCATAAGAAATGATGACATTAGATCATTTATAGCAAAATGGTGGGATCTTGATAACATTATACGGAGTGAAATAAGTAAATCAGAAAAAAACAAGAACTACATGATTCCATACATTGGTGGAACATAAAAACGAGACTAAGAGACATGGACAAGAGTGTGGTGGTTACCAGGGGTGGGGGGAGGGAGGATGCAGGAGGGAGGGAGGGAGAGATTTATGGGGAGAGGGAGGGGCACATAGAAAACTAGATAGAGGGTGACAGAGGACAATCGGACTCTGGGCGAGGGGTATGCAACATAATTTAATGAGAAGATAACCTAGATATGTTTTCTTTGAATATATGTACCCTGAATTATTAATGTCATCCCATTAACATTAATAAAAATTTATTAAAAAAATAAATAAATAAAATGACTTGGACAGAATTTAATCCTTTAAAAGCACTGTATGGGAATTAAGAGTGCAGGAAGTGTCTAGATACCAATCTTATTTACTCTTGTTGTACACACAAGAATACTATATTTCTCATTCTTCCTTGCTCTTATTTTGGGGCTATTTAGCTGGACCTGGCCAATGAGATATGAAAAGAATTGAAATACACCATTTCTGTAGCTAGCCATAAAACCTTACAAAGTTATCTACAGTTTTCCTTCTCCTTACCTGGAGATCTTAAAGGCCAATATTTAAAACAGGAGCACCATAACATGATAGTGTTGTAAAGTAGCGTACCTTAATTCCATGAGTTATGTAGAGACACCAAGGCAGGATATAGAAAAATTTTTATTAGGAGATTTATTATTAAGCCGGCTACATATGACTTACAAGGAGTATAGCTAACCCAAATCATGTAGCCTCGAATATAGTTCTAAGGCTAGTTATGTAGACATGACTATATACAGGTTGGGGGAGCATGACACAATAGTTAATTACTAACAAGTTTGCAACATTCATTTACAGAATCTATTAAAAGAAAAAAACATTCCTACATATTAAAACTTACAAGGTAACACAATAGCGAAAAATGTCGTTTTACATATCAACACAGTAGCGATAAATGTTGTTTTACATATCAAAAGACATCCCCAAATATTCTAGTGTGTACCTTCTATCTCTTTGTTTAGAGGTATATGCATCAATCACATGATTTTAGCATGGGAGGGGTCTTACATGATGTCAGAGGATAAGCATTTGTAAAGCGCCCATTAAGGAGAAAAAATGGGGGAAGTAAAGGGCTACTCAAATCTCTTTTTCCTCTCCTGCATTCCTGGCTGGCTGTTTACCTTCTTCCTCACAGGTATGAGGAAGAGAGGGAGTCCAAGTCTCATTCCTCCTTCCATTTAAAACCTAGTACAAAAACTTCTCTATTTAGAATATAATAGCCCTTTCTAAGCATGAATGCAACCAGCCATTTGAGCTTGTGTAAATCACACTCAAGTATAAAAATTATACTTACAAAATCTCTCTGAACACTTGGCCTAAATCATAAAATGCCTTTTAAGCCTCTTAGTAAAAGGGTTTTTTATTTTTACTTCAGTACATAGAATGTCCTTGTAAGCCAGGAAGCTCCCACATTTTTCTCCCTCCATTCTCCACAGAAATAAGGGGGCAAGAAGCCTGACTCTTTCTTCTAAAATACTAGTTGATTTTTGCAATTCTTTGGCATCTTATCACATTCCCCACTGGTTTTATATCCTGAGTCAAATCCTTGACTCACTTTAACAAGGTGCATGAGGCTGTTGAGTAGGCAGGGGCCTGAATTCAAGGCTAGGATCAGTGATTTGCAGATCCTGTAAGTAGGAACATTAGCCTATAACATCCAACAGATATTTAACAGGTAGACTTGATGTTTCCATTAACAGTAAGTAATACAGTCTACTGAAGAAACAAATGCTATTGTTTAATTTTTTATAATCTGTAAAAACCTTCTGCAACTTTCATAAAATTAACTGGTTTCTATAACAACTTACTTTCTTCTTTTTTTCTTTCAAAAGTATTTCTATGTTATACCTTTTATTATTAAAATTATACAATTTCTTTTAGTCAGAACTTTTAATTTAAAAAAATCTTAACCTTTAGTGACAACTAAGCTGGCAATAAGTAAATTTTTTAAAAGTATACTTCCTTTTGGAAATATCCTCCCTCTAAGTAGCTAGTATTCATAGGTTAAGTATAAGCACATATATAGTTTCCATTTACCTTGTAGCTTCCCTTTTAGCAAAGGGACTTATACTTTCCTTCTGTATGACTCATAGCAGTGCATGCATCGAATCTTACAACAACTTGTCCTGGCTTTCCTTTTACCTCACTTTCCCTCCCTCATCAAAGTCTAATTAAAAGGAGGTCCTCAGTGAGTTTCCTTATGCATTAGCCATGCAGAGACTAGCCAGTTTCCGGCTTGTGGCCAGAGCAGGGCATTCTGTTCTTCTCAGAGTCAACTTACAAGGGTTGGTGGGGTCAGTCTCTGCTGTTCATGAAAGTGTCTCTGTTGGGACTTCAGGTTTCAACTGGCTGTGGTGAACTCAGGCAGGTATGCCTTCTACCTTGGCAGCAGTGGGAGTGGTCAGGATCATGGTGTTTGGACCCATCCACGTGAGAGTCAGTCCTTGGATGATGTTATATCTTTACTCAGACTGAGTCCCCAAGTTAGAAAAGATGTACTAGATCTCCTGGCACTGTCGGAAGCACATCTTGGACAGTCTTTTGAACAGCAGGCTGAGTAATTTGTAGACCTTGAAAGTACTTAAGGAAGGAGTTGTTACTTAACTCAGCTTTTATTTTTTCCTCTGAGTTTTGGTAGTAAGGGGGGGGGTTTCAGGGCCGATAGAGCTGAAATAAGCAATGGGGTTGACAACATAACTGCACCACAGATGGGATAGCAAGGAAATTTCTGGGAAAAGAAGGAGGAATAGAGCTTTCAGAAGAGTCTGTGAAGGGTTGGAAGGGTCTTCAGAGAGTGGTTTCCACTCCGGGGTCTCCCTGCAAGACTCCAGCTATGGCCACCTCACCCCAGCACTCACCTGGAGGCTGGGACACCTAGGGACTGACCTCCCCCCGGGGCCTCCTGGGACAGGCTGATGCGCTCAGTGACCTGCTGGCTGCTGGAAGACAGCAAATGGCCAAAAGCATGTTTGGAGTGTGTGGGGTACTAACAGAAGTCTTGGGTGCCCATGGGCGCGCTGGTGCTCCTGTCTTTGGGTGAGTGCTGGCTGAAGTCATGGTAGTTCTTGGTGAGCAGTGTGTAGAGAAAGGAGTTGATCCAGCTATTGCCGTAGGTGAGGCAAGTGGTCAGGTAGTTGACAATGCATGAGCTGCCGGGTGTAAGCAGCTGGGCGCCAACGTACTGGGCCAGAAGCTGCCATATCCAGAAGGGCATGAAGCATGTCCAGAAAAGCAGCACAATGCCCAGAATGAGGTGCAGCACTCTGGGGTTGGGCAGCTGCCACGTCTGTGGGAAGAAAGCCTGTTGTGACAGCCAGTAGGCCCAGGCCAGGTGCATGTAGAGCAGCCCAGTGGCATCATTTTCTCTGGTTCCTGAATTAGTGTCATGTTGTTTTGTGTAGTGTTATACAGCACAGGCTTATGGCCCAAAGCAATAGGCTCTAACCTAGGTGTGTAGTAGGCTATACTATCTAGGCTTTTGTAAGTGTACTCCATGATGTTAGCAAAGGACAAATCGCCCAATGATGCATTTTTAAGAATGCAGCCCATTATTAAACATCACATGACTATACCTGAGTCTCCTTCTACTATCCTTTTCCTTTAGCCTAAAGAATTTTCTTTAACATTTCATCTCATATAAGGTCTGCTTTTGATATGTTGTTTTGTTTATCTAGAAATAACTTTAACTTTTATTTCTTTAGTGAGTGTGTGTGTTACTGAATCAAGCACCACTTTTATTGCTGAAGGACATTTTTACTGAATATAAATTTCTAGGTTGATTTAACTCAACACTTTCTAGATGTCGTTTCAGTCTCCTGACTTACACTATGATTGAAAGACAGCAGAATTTATATTTTTCTCTTGCCATGAAACATGTCTGTCTTTCCCTCTGGATTCTTTGAAGATTTTCTTTGTTACTCATTTTCACCAATTTGATTATGTTGGGCCCTGTTGTAGTTTTTTTGTGTTTATCCTGCTGGGGTTTGTGGAGCTTTTTGGACCTATGAATTGATATTTTTCACAAAACTAGAAAAACTTTTGACTGTTATATCTTCAAAAATTTTCTGTGCCCATTCCTTTCCATACCCCTCCTGGAATTCTAATTACATGTACACTTGATATTGTCTCACAGGGAACTGAAGCTTTATTTACTTTTTAAGCCTCTTTTTTTGTGCCTCAGTTTGATAGTTTCTATTGCCATGTCTTCAAATCCACTCTTTTATTTTTCATTGTACTATCCTCTATTAAGCTCATCCAGCAAAATTTTCATCTCACATATTGTATCTTCAGCTCTAAAACTTCCATTTATTTTTAAGTTGGATACAATATTCATACCATAAAGTCCAATATTTTATACTTATTTCTTCATGGAGTTCATGTTTTCCTTTAAATTCTTTAATGCATTCATAATAGCAGTTATAAAATCATTGTCTGATACATAGATTTAAATATCTGTTTCCATTAATTTGAGAAAGAGAGGACAGAAGAAAGGGGAGGGGGGAGAGAGAAACAGAGATTCATTGTTCCACTCAGTCATTCCATTTAGTTGTGCACCGCTTGGTGGCTTCTCATATGTGCCCTGACTGGGGATTAAACCCACAACCCTGGCACCCTGGGACGATGCTTTATTCACTGAGCCCCCTGGCCAGGGCTAATACTTACATTTTTTAATATGTCATTTCTGGATCTCTCTCTCTCTCTCTCTCTCTCTCTCTCTCTCTCTCTCTTTATTGATTTGAGAGAAAGAAAGGAGAAAGATGAGAAGCATCAACTCAACTCATAGTTGCTTCACTTTATTTGTTCATTGATTGCTTCCCATATGTGCCTTGATCGGGGGGCTCAAGCTGACAGAGTATGTTTCTGGATGGTGACTGAGCTTGGGGAACAAGGATTAGAGTTAAATATTTTTTTTTCCAGAGAATTTAACATGTTAATGTGCATTGTGACCCTCCCTGAGATCTTTCATGTTCCGCAGGTTCTGAACTGCTATCGTTTAAAAAGTGTCATTGGTTAATAACAACTTTTTAGAAAGTATCTTAGTCTACTAAGGCTGCGGGAACAAAGTTCCACAAACTGGTGAGCTTAAACAACAGAAATTTACTTTCTCACGGTTCTGGAGGCTGAAAGTCCAAGGTTCAGGTGCCAGCGAATTGGTTTATCCCTTGCTGTGAAGATGGATATCTCTCCTCTGTGTTCTCAGTTGGTCTTCCCTTTGTACACACACATCTCTTTGTGTCCAAATGACTTCTTTTAGAGACACAAGTCTCTAAAAGATTGTATAAGGACCCACACCGACAGCCTCATTTTGACATAATCAGCTTTTTACAGGCCTTATTTTAAAATGTAGTTACATTACAAAGTACTGAGGGTAAGGGCTTCAGTGTATGAATTTTTTGAGGGGAAACATGTGATTAATCTCAAATTGGGGTGCCTCAAGCTTCAATGTGGTTCTTCTAAACCTTCCAAAAGACATTTGTAAAACCTTCCCCAGCACTAAAATACACTCAGCCTGGAAACAAAGGTCAGTTGGGGCTGTGTTCAGGGGCCAACAGATAAATGCTCCTGCCACACATCCTTCAGGCCGATGATTCTGAGATGCACTTCAGATACCTTAGCAAGATCTTTCTCCAGGCATCTACCTTGGTGGCCAATTTGATAACACCTGTTTGTGTTGACTCTTCCTCCTTCCTTCACTCCTACTCCTTGAACCCTTTTCCAAATAAACTACTGTATGTAGCATTCTGCTTTCTGGAAAACCCCAGCCAAGGCAGATGGGGCCTTACACCTAGCCAGGCCCAAGTTCCAGGTCTTTGCTTGCGGCTCCCAATTGGAGTGGGATAAAATGAGGTGCTTGGGTTAGGGTGGGACAAGCCTGTGCACCTTGTGGAAAGAAGTGCTGTTTGCAGAAGCAGGGGGAGCTGAACTGCACAGGTTGAAAACAGGAGAGAGAGAGGGGATGAGGAGGGTTATTCACTATGTAAAATGGCCTCATGTGGCGGTAGAAACCAGACCCCCAGAAACATGGTTTACTAAATGGCCATGCCGGAGGCTCACCCACAGTTATGCCAATATGGTATTTAGCATTCCTTCTACATTCCATCCATTAAAGGATATAAAATACCATGTTTTCCAAAATTTTAGCCCTCAAGAAATACTTATAGAAGAGGTAAGATTCCTGTTTCCATGTTAAAGATAGAAAACCAAGGCAAAGTGATTAACTGATCTTTCAGAACCAGTAAAGAAAGTCACTGCTGAAGTTCTTTGGGATCAGGCCTACAGAAACGCAGCTGCACCATGTACTGGAAGCAGCCCCTGGGAAAGTTTTCTGGGTTTCCTGGAAGGAGAGGTTTGCATGTGCATGCCCCACTCTGAGGCCTGTATCTGGTGCAGCCAGGAGAGTGCCTATGGAGAGGGAGGGGGGAAAAAGTATTTTGAGAAAGCCAGGCTGGCACTGGCTGTGTTATTGCTAACTGCCTCCCATAACGGGACTTGCCACTAATAGAGAAGTGTTCCTGGCTCTGTCCATGGGCACCAAAGGGCTGAGCGCAACTCATTTCTCCACAGACTTGAGTCATGCTAACAATAGGTTTTTTGTTATTTTTTTTCAAACTTTTACTTCCTTTTTCAGTAGTGGAATTCTTTTCTCTGAATCCTTCATAGGACCTCATTGCAAGCAGTCCCTGGGTTATGAACAAAATGGGCTCTGTAGGTTTGTTCTTAAGTTGAATCTGAATGCAAGTAGAAACATGTACATTTATCTATGAAATGCAACTTAGATGCTTGTCTTAAGATAGTATTTATTTTTACCTTTCTATTAAATACTTAAAACATTTTCAAGACTACAGCATCTATCTTGTTTGTACTCTAGGGGCTGCCTTTATAGGAAGCAGATGAAAGTGAAGAGGGTTCACTCCCCAAATCCAGGGACCAGGCTGAGGATGGATGTGTGGAGGAGAAGCATGCTATGGTCCTTCGTTCCCAGTGCTCTGTAGTTCTGGTGCCAGAGCCCCTGACTGCAGAGGAGGATGCAGTACCGAGGGCAGGAGCTGTAGCATCACCTTCCGGCCCTGTTGTCCCAGCGTCTCTGTCTGCCTGCTGTGTTTTATGATACCTCTGTTTCCCAGATGAGGGCACTGAGGGAGATTTGCCCAAAGTGCAGCAAGTCATAACAGACAGAACCGAATTTGAATTTAGGCAGCCTGAGTATGGAAACTGTGCCTGGAACCATTATGCCAGATTTTGTCGTGTCCTGAGAATGTGTTCCTTTCAGCTGAGTTTAGCTCCAGCTGTGAGATTTCTAGTCTAGGGTTCATATTAGGTCTCTAAGAAATGCCCAGATACAAGGTGGATGGGTGTGGAAAGGTTGCTGTTCCCCAGGTAAAGGGGATGTTTTGATTTTGAAGTGTCAGTGGTACATACATGTTTTGCAGATGGTCCTCTGGGGGCTGAGAGCTGTGCTTTCAGGAAAAGCAGCTGGGAGTGTCCACTCTGGACACTGTCAGCCCTGGGAAAGTGTGGCAGATGCCCATCCCTGCGTGCCTGCAGCATCAGCAACTGCCACATCAGGGCTTCCCCATGGAAGGCCTGATACTAACACTCTGTCCCAGCAAAAGTCAACGCTCTCATTGCATTTACTCCAATTTTAACCAGTAAATAAATATATATTTATTTATAGATTCTAGAGTCACCTTAAATGTATCCCCCCTCTCCCTTATTCCCCTCAACATCTCCCTTGCCTCTCTCCCTACAGCACCCTCCCCCTTCCCTTCTGGTTTATCCCATCCTATCATCCCCTTTCCCTCTGTGGAGATAAATTAGCAAAGATAGATGTTGGTGTGTTTACTGCCTATGTTTCTTCTAGGATGCTTATGGTTTCACAATTTACATTTAAGTCATTTATCCATTTTGAGTTTATTTTTGTGCATGGTGTAACAACAACAACAACAAAAAAAAAACACAAATAGCCTCAGCAAACTTGAAAAAGAAAAATAAAGTGGAAAGTATTACACTTCTTGATATCAAGTTACTACAAGGCCATTGTACTCAAAACAGCTTGGTATTGTCATAAGAACAGGCATATAGATCAATGGAACAGAACAGAGGACCCAGAAATAAACCCACAGCTCTATGTACAACTGATATTTGACAAAGGAGGTAAGAGCATACAATGGGGTAAAGACAGCCTCTTTAACAAACGGTGTTGGGGAAACTGGACAGCTATCCCCCCCAAAAATGAAATTAGACCAGCAACTTAAACCATGCACAAATGTAAACTTAACCAATAAATATTTTAAAAATCAAGTTAGGGATGAAATCCCAATAACATATTAGTCTTTTAAAAGTTCACTGTTTATAGTGAGATGCAAAAAAATTTTTTTGACTTGATGGTTAGCTGTTATTTTTATGTGTTAGTGGAAAACAATTATTTTTAGGAATTAATTGAAATGCAATTAATTCAATTGCATTTCAGGAATCTTTGAAATGCACACAAAACCATTTTTGTTTTTTAATGGTGATTCTGATTTCTTTTTAGTCCTGGAGGTGATATCTGGGGCTGTATACTTATGAGGAATATATAGGGGATAAAGATGTATTTGGCATGTATTAATGGCATTTACATTGGTTACTTTCACTTCTGTAAAGCCCTGTGAGACATGTACTTACTATACTTGCCCTTTTTGCCGATGAGCAACCTGATGCACAGAGAGGCTGCATAATGTGAGCAGCGCCAGGCAGGTTGGCTGAGGAGCTGGCCCTAGCTGCTGGCCTGAGCCCCCTTCCGCCCAGTGCTGTCTGAATTGCTCACGGAGCAGGCCCAGCTCCCCTGCCTGCACCGCATGGCTGACTTGCACAGTGAGCACGCTGCAGCCCTTCTGGAGGGCCGGCAGCCACAGAACCTCAAGTCATTAAATTGTGAGTTTGTCATGTTCTATTACATGTGTTTTCCCTGTAGTTTTTATTATAAATGTCAGATTTTCCTCCTTTCTCAAAAGTTCTTATCTTTACACACACACACACCTGGAACTGGGTAGGAGGAAGTGAAGACAGGAGACAGCAAGAGCATGCTGAATCCGAGTGCCTGTCTGTGTTCCTTAAGCTGCAGTAACAAAGCAGCGCAGGCAAGATGTTTTAGACACAGCAGTTGCAGTTCTCACAGGTCGGGTGGCTGGAAATCTGAGTTGGGTTCCAGCACGAGTTAGGCAAGGGCCTTCCTTAGGGTCTCAGACTTCTCACTGTGTCTGCACATGGCAGAAGGAGGGTAAGGGAGCCCTCTTGGGACCCTAGTATAAGGGTGCAATCCCATAAATGAGTGCCCCATCTTCATGCCCTAATCATCCCAAAAGCCCCACCTCCTAATACTATCATACTGGGGGTAAGTTTTATTTATTTATTTCTTTGAGAGACACAAACATTCTGTACATTGCATCCCATTTCATTGATTTTATGAGGAACATTTTACATGCTTTAACCATTTCAATATCTCCAAGTCTGATACTAAGCAGCCTTGTTGTCACAGTTGTCATTGTCATCATATGAGCATGTCAGAGATCTCAGAGGTTTGGAGGAAAATTATGAAGACAATTGTGGAGTAGTACTTTTAAAGGAAACAGGACCTTACCTGAACTCTCCTGAAAGTACTTGATGACTCATAGGATGATGCTGTCCAGAAAATCATGGATTTTTAAGTCCCACATTGAAGAGTGACTCCAAAGAGGTAGATTCTGAATGTGTTTTAGTCATAACTTAACCAATTTGTTTAGCCTCTATTTCCTTTTTGTATCTGCAGAAGAATGAGTGATATATGATTTAAAAATTCTATGTCCAAATTAATACAAAAGAACTCTTGTAATACATTTAAAATAAAAATTCTAAGTGCTAAGAGAGCACTGTGACACAGATAGTTAGATATCAGCATTCTTGCTTTCTTAATGTTTCATGAAATGGCAGTGTATTTTACACATGTGAAGTTTTAGGTTCTGTGAAATACGGTAGTATTGATGTTTTATGTTCAATAGTCATCAATCTGTTACTATGTACTCACAGAGAAATACGTGAACTGTCTTGCCATTAAACTATTTTCAAAATCTCATGGAAAATTGCCATTGTTTTTAAAATTTAGCCAAGACATTCTCTTGCTCTTCAGAGGAGGAAGTTCTAATATTGTAAAGCTATATTTCTGAGTATATTTTGGGGTAGGGTTTTGTTAATCCTGGTATTTGTCTAAAAAAATAAATAAAATAAATGAAAGATAAGCAACATTAAAATACTTGAATTATAAAATATGCAGTCTAGAGAACAATAGCTCAGTTTTGCAAAGTTGACTTTGGATAAAAGCATTTCAGTTCGGAAGCCTTGCCTCTTTGTTCCTACATTGATGAACTCAAAGTTAGAGATATATGTGTCTTTGAGTTCCCTTGGTTGTGCCCACAGGTTTATTTATCAACGTATTTAAATAAAGGAATTTAACCTTACCACTGGATTTTCAGGTGTATTTATTTATAGTATCTTTGCTTTTAGCAAAACACTAACATTATACAAATATATCAGCCTTAAGTTACTTTACACATGCCTTAAGTTTCACACAGTTCCTAACTGAGCATGAAGCGAGATCAATAGAGTCTGGCTTGAAGGGCAGTGGACTTTGGTTTTGTTACATTTGTAGAGATAACACATGTCTCACATAAAACAGACCCATTTTCCATCCTGCACCTGATAGCCTTTAGAACAAGCAATCTTCTCCCTCTCCAACATTGAAGCTGAGGTCTTCAGGGTGCCCTTCCCTTCCATCCATAGATATTCTCCTCCCTGCTTGGCCTCTGGGGATCCAGGCTGGGGCCAGAGTTTACTCTCCACATCCCACCCAGCACCTTGGGGCGAGAGAAGGGTTTCAGCCTTTCTCATCTGGTGGCTCCCCTGCTTAAAACCATGACCCTCAAGGCAAAGTCCAAAATCCTAAAGTGGCTTCTAGAATTCTTCATCATCTCTTCTGGCCTCTGTGCATCATCGACTGCATCACCTCTCTTCCCTGGCCCTCTGTACCCACTCTTCTGCCACTCTGAACTTGGTTCAGTGCCCCCAGACCTGTCAGTCTTCCCCTGGTACCCTGGTCTCTGCACAAGGCTTACAAGTGGCTTGGATTGGATTTTAGGGAGTCCTGCAAATTTACTGCCTCAAACCTCATTGCTTTGAAGAGAAAACACATACCAAACCAACTTTCAGACCCACTTTTGAAGCAGTCTGTCAGCTGCAAGTTGGGGCTTGCACAGATATTTTTAAAAAACAAATGTAGTTACATCAGAAGACGTAGGGCTTGGCAGCTAACCCTCTCCTACCATAAGACTGCTTTGATAGCTTTGGAAGCTTCCACACAGAAGTGTGATTATTTATGTGCCTGCCTTGTTTGGCATGTGAAGGCATTTGGAATAGACCTGGGCAAATGCTAAACTCCAAGGCAGCTTTGGTAAGGAGGGCAAGTTCTCGAGGGCCAGCGGGCAAGAGCAGCTGGTGCCCCCAGGCCGTGAAACAATGGTGCGTGACACACCCAGTCCACCTGCAAAAGATGTATGGGGCCAATGCAAGCTCACACTCAGGGTTTAAGAGGCATGACATTGGTATTTACAAGCAGCATTTTCCATTGTGTGGCTTCTGTGAGTTCCTGCCTTCTTTGTAACCTTGGCAGGACACCTTCCCTTCCCTGTAGTTCAAATATATGCCAGAGCTTTGGCTTTGTCTCAAGGTTTCTGAGGCCATAAAGGCAAACATTTCTAGTTACTCTCCCCAAATCAGCAGGTGGCTTTTCTCTGGCCACAGTGAAAGCAGAAGCCTGTCCAGGTAAGCCCTGGATCGTGGGCCAAAGGAGTCAGGATCACCTCAGGCGGAAGCACCTGAGGGGGCCGAACTGCGGGATGGGCTCTCTGGAAGCAGCTTCATGGGGCTTCAAAAGGCACATATCTAGGCATCTTCGTCAAAGCAGAGCCGTGCCTAGGCAGACCCAGCGGTGTGAGTTGAGGAGGGCTCTGCCTGTGTAAGTACACTCAGGCATGCATGTACGGTCTTTATGGATGGGTGGGTGTGCTGAGTCCCAGGGCTGACCTAAATCTATTTCATAACCATTTTCAGGTCAAGTCTTCTTCTGTGATAACTACTGTTGAACAAGTGCTAACTGTAACTCAAGCTTTGTCCTAAGGACGTATAGGTATGATCTCAGCATTCTTGCTGAGTTAGCCCTCATGTTCATCCCTGCACCAAATACTAGTTCCTTATTGAACACTTGGGAAAACAAAGGTATTTTTTTGTTTTTTTTCTAAATAATTTTATTTTTTAATGGGGCGACATCAATAAATCAGGATATATATATTTAAAGATAACAAGTCCAGGTTATCTTGTCGTTCAATTATGTTGCATACCCATCACCCAAAGTCAGATTGTCTTCTGTCACCTTCTATCTAGTTTTCTTTTTTTTTTTTTTTTTTTTGTATTTTTCGGAAGCTGGAAACGGGGAGAGACAGTCAGACAGACTCCCGCATGCGCCCGACCGGGATCCACCTGGCATGCCCACCAGGGACGATGCTCTGCCCACCAGGGGGCGATGCTCTGCCCCTCCGGGGTGTCGCTCTGCGGCGACCAGAGCCACTCTAGCACCTGGGGCAGAGGCCAAGGAGCCATCCCCAGCGCCCGGGCCATCCTTGCTCCAATGGAGCCTTGGCTGCGGGAGGGGAAGAGAGAGACAGAGAGGAAGGAGGGGGGGAGGGGTGGAGAAGCAAATGGGCGCTTCTCCTATGTGCCCTGGCCGGGAATTGAACCTGAGTCTCCCGCATGCCAGGTCGACACTCTACCACCAAGCCAACAGGCCAGGGTACCTTCTATCTAGTTTTCTTTGTGCCCGTCCCCCTCCCCTTTTCCCTCTCCCTTTCCCCCTTCCCCCCGTAACCACCACACTCTTATCAATGTCTCTTAGTTTCACTTTTATGTCCCACCTACATATGGAATAATGCAGTTCCTGGTTTTTTCTGATTTACTTATTTTACTTCATATAATGTTATCAAGATCCCACCATTTTGCTGTAAATGACCCAATGTCATCATTTCTTATGGCTGAGTAGTATTGCATACTGTATATGTGCCACATCTTCTTTATCCAGTCATCTATTGACGGGCTTTTTGGTTGTTTCCATGTCGTGGCCACTGTGAATAATGCTGCAATGAACATGGGGCTGCATGTGTCTTTACGTATCAATGTTTCTGAGTTTTGGGGGTATATACCCAGTAGAGGGATTGCTGGGTCATAAGGTAGTTCTATTTGCAGTTTTTTGAGGAACCACCATACTTTCTTCCATAATGGTTGTACTACTTTACATTCCCACCAACAGTGTATGAGGGTTCCTTTTTCTCCACAGCCTCTCCAACATTTGCTATTACCTGTCTTGTTAATAATAGCTAATCTAACAGGTGTGAGGTGGTATCTCATTGCAGTTTTGATTTGCATTTCTCTAATGATTAATGAAGATGAACATCTTTTCATATATCTGTTGGCCATTTGTATTTCTTCCTGGGAGAAATGTCTGTTCATGTCTTCTTCCCATTTTTTTATTGGATTGTTTGTTTGTTTGTTGTTGAGTTTTATGAGTTCTTTGTATATTTTGGATATTAGGCCCTTATCTGAGCTGTTGTTTGAAAATATCATTTCCCATTTAGTTGGCTTTCTGTTTACTTTGTTATCATTTCTCTTGCTGAGCAAAAACTTCTTAGTCTGATGTAGTCCCATTCATTAATTTTTGCCTTCACTTCTCTTGCCTGTGGAGTCAAATTCATAAAATGCTCTTAAAACCCATGTCCATGAGTTTAGTACCTATGTCTTCTTCTATGTACTTAATTGTTTCAGGTCTTATGTTTAGATCTTTGATCCATTTTGAGTTAATTTTAGTACAGGGGGAGAGACTGTAGTCCAGTTTCATTCTTCTGCATGTGGCTTTCCAGTTTTCCCAGCACCATTTATTAAAGAGGCTTTCTTTTCTCCATTGTGTGTTGTTGGCCCCTTTATCAAAAATTATTTGATTATATATATGTGGTTTTATTTCTGGGTTTTCTATTCTGTTCCATTGGTCTGAGTGTCTATTTTTCTGCTAATACCATGCTGTTTTGATTGTCGTGGCCCTATAATATAGTTTGAACTCCGGTATTGTTTTCTTTTTTTTTTTTTTTTTTTAATTTTATTTATTTATTTATTTATTTTATTTATTCATTTTTTAGAAAGGAGAGAGAGGGAGAGAAGAGAGAGAGAGAGAGAAGGGGGAGGAGCAGGAAGCATCAACTCCCATATGTGCCTTGACCAGGCAAGCCCAGGGTTTTGAACCGGCGACCTCAGCATTTCCAGGTCGACGCTTTATCCACTGCGCCACCACAGGTCAGGCTGAACTCCGGTATTGTAATGCCGCCAGCTTCATTCTTTTTCTTTAGGATTGCTTTGGCTATTTGAAGATTTTTATAGTTCCTTATAAATCTGATTATTTTTTCTTCCATTTCTTTAAAAAATGTCATTGGAATTTTGATGGGAATTGCATTAAATTTGTATATTGCTTTGGGTAATATGGCCATCTTGATTGTATTTATTCTTCCTAACCAAGAACAAGGAATATTCTTCCATCTCATTATATCTTTTTCGATTTCCCTTAACAATGGTTTATAGTTTTCATTATATAAGTCTTTTACATTCTTTGTTATGTTTATTCCTAAGTATTTTATTATTTTTGTTGCAATCGTGAAGGAGATTGTTCTTTTGAGTTCGTTCTCAAATGTTTCATTGTTGGCATATAGAAAGGCTATTGACTTCTGTTTGTTAATTTTGTATTCTGTGACCTTACTGTATTGGCTTATTGTTTCTAGTAGTCTTTCTGTGGATTCTTTGGGGTTTTCGATGTATAGGATCATATCATCTGCAAAAAGTGATACCTTTACTTCTTCTTTTCTGATATGGATGCCTTTTATTTCTTTGTCTTGTCTGATTGCTCTGGCTAGAACCTCTAGTACTACATTAAATAAGAGTGGAGAGAGTGGACAACCCTGTCTTGTTCCTGATTTAAGGGGGAAAGCCTTCAGTTTTGTGCCATTTAATATGATGTTGGCTGATGGTTTATCATATATGGCCTTTATCATGTTGAGATATTTTCCTTCTATACCCATTTGTTGAGAGTCTTAAACATAAAATTGTGTTGTATTTTATCGAAAGCCTTTTCTGCATCTATTGATAAGATCATGTGGTTTTTGTTCTTTGTTTTGTTGATATGGTGTATTACGTTAACCGTTTTATGTATGTTGAACCATCCTTGAGATTCTGGGATGAATCCCACTTGACCGTGATGTATTATTTTTTTTAATATGTTGTTATATTCGATTTGCTAGTATTTTGTTTAGTATTTTAGCATCTGTATTCATTAGAGATATTGGTCTGTAGTTTTCCTTTTTGTGCTGTCCTTGCCTGGTTTCGGTATGAGGGTTATGTTGGCCTCATAAAATGTGTTTGGAAGTATTGCTTCTTCTTCAATTTTTTGGAAGACTTTGAGTAGAATAGGAACCAAGTCTTCTTTGAATGTTTAATAGAATTCACTAGTACAACCATCTGGGCCTGGACTTTTATTTTTGGGGAGGTTTTTAATAGTTTTTTTCTATTTCTTCCCTACTAATTGGTCTGTTTAGGCTTTCTGCTTCTTCTTGACTCAGTCTAGAAATTTATCCATTTCTTCTAGGTTGTTGAATTTAGAGGCATAAAGTTTTTCATAGTATTATACAATAATTCTTTTTATATCTACAGTGTCCATGGTGATTTCTCCTCTTTCATTTTGGATTTTGTTTATATAAGATCTTTCTCTTTTTTCCTTGGTAAGTCTTGCCAAGGGTTTGTCAATTTTGTTGATCTTTTCAAAGAACCAGCTCCTTGTTCTATTAATTTTTCTATAGTTTTTCTGTTCTCTATTTCATTTATTTCTGCTCTGATTTTTATTATCTTCTTTCTTCGGCTGGTTTTCGGTTGTCTTTGTTCTTCTTTTTCTAGTTCCTTAAGGTGTGAAGTTAAGTGATTCACTTGGGCTCTCTCTTGTTTATTCATATATGCCTGAAGTGATATGAACTTCACTCTTATCACTGCTTTTGCTGCATCCCATAGATTCTGATATGTCGTATTGTCATTTTCATTTGTCTGTATATATCTTTTGATCTCTGCACTTATTTCTTCTTTGACCCATTCATTTTTTAAAAGTATGTTGTTTAGTTTCCACATTTTTGTGGGATTTTTTTCCTCTTTTTTTTTGCAGTTGAATTCTAGTTTCAAGGCTTTATGATCAGAAAATATGCTTGGTACAACTTCGATTTTTCTGAATTTGCTGATGTTGTTTTTGTGGCCTAACATATGGTCAATTCTTGAGAATGATCCATGTACACTGGAGAAAAATGTATACTCAGTCACTTTGGCATGAAATGTACTGTAGATGTATATCATATCCAGGTGCTCTAGTGTTTTGTTTAAGGCCACTATGTCTTTGTTAATTCTCTGTTTGGATAACCGATCTAGAGCCGTCAGCGGTGTATTGAGCTCTCCAACTATTATTGTATGTTTGTCAGTTTTTGTTTTAAGGTCAATAAGTAGCTGTGTTATATATTTTGGTGCTCCTTGGTTTGGTGCATATATATTAAGAATTGTTATGTCTTCTTGATTCAGTGTCCCCTTAGCCATTATGAAATGGCCATTTTTGTCTCTGAGTACTTTTGCTGTCTTGTAGTCAGCATTATCAGATGTGAGTATTGCTACGCCTGCTTTTTTAGATGTTATTTGCTTGGAGTATTGTTTTCTAGCCTTTCACTTTGAATTTGTTTTTATCCTTGTTACTTAGATCAGTTTCCTGTAGGCAGCATACGGTTGGATTTTCTTTTTTAATCCATTCTGCTACTCTGTGCCTTTTTATTGGTGAGTTTAATCCGTTTACATTTAGTGTAATTATTGACACTTGTGAGTTGCCTATTGCCATTTTATAGATTGCTTTCTGTTAGTTTTGTGTCTTGTTTGATCCTTCTCTTTTGTTTTTTTATCTTTTGTTTTTATTTGGATGTATTCCATACATCTCTCCTCTGTTGCTATCTTTTTTATCTCATGTTCTTCTGTGCTGGTTTTTTCAATGGGGTTACCTTTAAGTAATGAAAAGGGTTCCTACCCTGTTCATTGTAGTGCACTATTTTGTGAGTACTTTTGCACTCCATCGTCCTTTGCTACTGTTAATCTCCATCCTCTCCCCCCCTTTTTTTGTTGTTGTCACAGTTTAAATTTGGTTTTATTGTGTTCTTCTTGGAGCTTTTACTTGTGGCTTTGTTTTTTTTTTTGTTGTTGTTGTTCTTTGTATCAGATTGGAGAACCTCCTTTAGTAATTCCTGGAGTGGGGGTTTTCTGATGATAAATTTTCTAATATTTTATGTATCTGTAAATGTTTTTATTTCTCCTTCATATTTGACGGATAGCTTTGATGGGTATAGTATTCGTGGGTGAAAGTTCCTCTCTTTCAGGACTTTAAATATTGGGGTCCACTCTCTTCTAGCTTGTAGAGTTTCTGCTGAGAAATCTGATGATAATCTAATGGGCCTTCCTTTATATGTTGTAGTCTTCTTTTCCCTGGCTGCCTTGAGAATTTTTTCTTTGCTGTTAGTTTGTGCCAATTTCATTATGATGTGCCTTGGAGTAGGTTTGTTGGGGTTAAGAAAACTTGGAGTTCTGTTTGCTTCATGAATTTTAGGCTTTAGTTCTTTCCACAGGCTTGGGAAGTTCTCATCTATTATTTGTTTGAGTATGTTCTCCATTCCATTTTTCTCTCTCTTCTCCCTCTGATAAACCTATTATTCTTATGTTATTCTTTTTGATGGAGTCAGATAATTCTTGTAGGGCTTTCTCATTTTTTTTTAATTTTTGAGTCTCTTTCTTCTTCTCTCTGTTGTGCCTCAAGTTGCTTGTCTTCTATTTCACTAATCCTCTCTTCTATCTGGCCTGTTCTATTAGCTAAGCTTGTTACCTCGTTTTTCAGCTCGTGAATTGAGTTTTTCACCTTTGTTTGATTTGTTTTTATAGTTTCAATTTCCTTGGAAATATATTCTTTGTGGTCATTGAGTTGTTTTCTGAGCTCCCTAAATTGCCTTTCTGTGTTTTCCTGTATATCTCGGAGGATTTTTAGGATTTGTATCTTGAATTCTCTGTCATTTAACTCCAAGGTTTCCAATATATTAAATTTTTTCTCCATAGATTTTTTCTCATCTAGCTGTGTTACCTCTCTTTCTTTTGTATCCATGATATTCTATTTTCTCTTCCTTAATGGCATCTGAGGGTGGTTTTGTTGATAGTATTAATGAGATTTAATAAAGAATAAAAAGTTTAAAAAATAAAAAATCGAAAAAAGTTGTGTTTTTTTAAAAAATTAATAATAAAATAAAGAAAAATAAAATAAAATAAAAATTTAAAAAAGAAAATTATTTCCTCCTCCTTTTTTCCTCTTCTCTCCCCTCCCATCTTTCTTGAGAATATCTTGTGGTGAACTGTGAATTATATTGTATTAAATAGAACAAACAATGCCTGTAATTGAGGGCCTGAAATGGGGAAAAGTAATAAAGGGGCAAAAAAAAAAAAAAGAGAGAGAGAAAATAAAAGGGGGTATGGACCCACAAAAAGCAAATTAAGAAACAATTTGGGTCAAGAATAAAATGATTTGCTTTCAGGTGTTGGTTGACTAAGAGTTATGATGAGAGGAATAAGAGGGAAACAGGAAAATAGGGGGACAAATTAAAAAATTACTATTGTACTTAGTGGAACAAGAACTAGATAAAATGAGAGCCAGGGATGGGCGCACTGCTAATGAGTTAAGAAAGTGAAGTGAAAAACCCCCAAAATGCCACAAACATAAGTTTAATTCCCAGATAAGATAATTTGTTCGATATTGAGGTTTGAATGAGAGGAGACGTAAAGGAGAAAGGAAGAAACTAATATAGAGGGAGAAAAGAAAGAGAGAGAGAGACAGAAAAAAAAGAGGGAACCACTAAAAGAAGAAAAAAGAAAAAAGAGGAGAGAGAGAGAGTTAAGGGTTTTGGAGTGCAACCCTCATAAAGAGAAAGGAAGAGGAAAGAAAAGATAATTGGAGATGTAACACTTATGGGTAGTGTAGTTCAAGGAGAGGAGAAAGTAAGACTGGCAGAGAGTTAAATGACCAAATTGGAGGAGGAAAAAAAATATTAAGAATGAAGATAAGAGAAACGAACAAATATAATAAAATGGGATAGGTTATAAAGTCTGAGGATTATTCTTGATTTTGAGAGGTTATCTTCTTGATTTTTCTTTTCTCTACCTCTTCCTGGTCGGTGACTCTGTACCCCGGGTTCTGCCCCTTTGGCATGCTCAGGTAGAGGTTTGCAGTTGATAAGTCTCTATGGCGATGTCATATATTGTGCTTCAGTCTTGTTGGCAGTCGAGGCTCATTAGCATTTATAGGCTCCGACAGTGAGAGAGTCTGTGTTCCTGAAGCCTCTCTCCTAGTCTTTCCTTCCTCAATTAGTAGCCTGATAATGCAGCTATGGTGTTGCTGCTGCCTCTGCCTGGATAGTAAGAGGCTCAAAGAGCTGGCAACTCCCCACTCTTTTCCTACTCAGCACAGGGCTCTGGGTAAGGCTCAGTCAGTCAGAGCTGCTAGCATAATCAAGCGGGGCTTCTGCCCACTCAAACACCTCTGGCTCTGCCACTCTGTCCGGTAACACGGGCGGGCGCCCACTCCCTGGGCGCTTGGAGGAAACTCTCGCTCACTATCTGCGCACGCAGACCAGGATGTCAGGCCAGCAGTCTCACACTCTGAGTGAAACCCCCGCCCGCATGGAATAGTTCCAGCGTTAGAATTGGCTCTCGCTCCGTCCTTGTGTGTGGCTTTTTCAAGGTGCTGGGGCGCTCTGAGATTCCGCTTTTGGCCCACACAAATGCCCCTGACTCTGCCTCTCTGTGGGGTAACACAGGCGCCCACTCCCCGGGCTTTCGAAGGAATCTCTCGCTCACTATCTGCACGTGCCGACCAGGAGATCGGGGAAAATGGCCACCCCACTTGACTTTCTTTGTCTGCGTTTGGCGCAAATGCTAGCTTGTATTGCCCGGGTTGCCACAGGAACAGTTTTTCCTCGGCTTGGATCTGTGCCACAGCCTGGTTCGGTCGTTTGTGTCGCGGCCTGGATCTATTCACCTCCTTTGCCCGCCTCAGTTTCTATATTCTCAGTTCCCAGTGAAAGCCACCCTGTTGATGTTAGTGAGGAAAGCAGAGCATTTCTTACTCCCTATTTCCTTCGGGGTTTGGTTATATATTTAGCCAATTTTTCGCTCGACCATACCTTCAGGTGTATTGCGAAACATCTGGAGGCTCCAAGGATAGGTTTTTCTGTTTCTGGTTGAAGATCTTGTTGAGTTTTGGGGGAGATTTATCGGTATCGCTTCCTACCCCACCATTACTCTGACATCATCCTCCGGGAAAACAAAGTTTTAAGAGCTATGTGCCTTTTCCAAATCCTGAGGCCAGGTCCTTCTGACACACCAGCCCACAAGCTATTTTGACCACCACTTATCTTCCTAGGGAATATATGAAAATGGGAGCCCCTACCCCTCCAAAGATACAGCAGATAAAGGTAACTAAGAACATATTGCCAGAATGTTCCTCAGCATTCTTCAAAATATGTGACTAGAAATGCAATAAAAATGGGTGATGCTGAGATTCAGGGATAGAAAACCTATTTAACTTGAGACCTTCCTACTGTCTTCTTTTTCATTGCCACTCTAATTTCAGCAAGCCACTTAACTCCTCTGCTTAAAGCCTTTGAATGACACCCATTGCCCACAGGGATAGGTTTCAGCTCCTCCAGTGGCTTCCCAGGTCCTCCAGAACCCCTTCACTGTCTGAGCAGGCACATTGCAAAGGTGGCAATAATACCATTTTGGTTAAACCTCTCTCAGGAAACACTAACAGACTCATGTTTGCATGAAAAAGACACTTGGGTGTTGTTTCAGGGAAGGCACTTGGTTGGAGTGACTCAGGACTTGGGAACAATGCTCTTCCTTTAGCTTGTTATTTCCTGCAGAATACTTCAGCATGCCCGCCCAACCTTCCTGGAGCTGGGACCACTTAGCAGCTTGGCTGGTCCTTCTTTACAGGCCTTCGCACCATCCTGAGGTCCGATATGATCAAGGACGGGGTTTCTCTTCTGTGGAGTGTGTCCACTCTGCAACTTAGAAGCATTGCCCCCTTTTGCCCTGGCCAGTTGGCTTAGTGGTAGAGCATTGGCCTGGCGTGAGGGAGTCCCGGGTTTGATTCCCAGCCAGGGCACACAGGAGAAGCGCCCATCTGCTTCTCAACCACTCCCCCTCTCCTTCCTCTCTGTCTCTCTCTTCCCCTCCCGCAGCCAAGGCTCCATTGGAGCAAAGTTTGCCCGGGCGCTGAGGATGGCTCTATGGCCTCTGCCTCGGATGCTAGAATGGCTCTGATTGCGGTACAGTGATGCCCCAGATGGGCAGAGCATCGCCCCCTGGTGGGCATGCTGGGTAGATCCTGGTCGGGCGCATGCAGGAGTCTGTCTGACTGCCTCCCCATTTCCAACCTCAAAAAAAATTTTAAAAATAAATAAATAAAATAAAAGCATTGCCCCCTTTTGCTGCTGGAAAAATGTTTATTGAAGGTCTGGCTCTAGCTGGAATCATCTGATAACTTGTGAAGCACAAAACATTTTTTATCTGCAAAATGAGGTTAGTTTCTGTTTTTGTAAAAAGGAAATCACTTTTATAACATCAGGTTAGATCAAAGAAGGATCCGCAGGAAGGCGAAACGCTGATAGAAGCAAGAACATCAAGTTTTCTCATTGATTACTACTGCCACCTCCTGGCAGAATCTGTTAACAACATAGTATGGGTTTCCTAGGGATACCAAGATTATGACATAACCCCACTCTCCCCCTATTTACAAGCTCAGTGGCTGCAAAAGAAAAAATGAAAAAAATATTTATATAAAACACTTATTAATATTTTTAATATTAGAAAATTTATGAAGCAGACACAGGAATGATAAATAAAAACAGCGGACTATTCTCATTTGAAGCAATAAGAAAAAGAATTTATCTGAGCAATTTATTATATCTTCTGAGATAGCATTGTCCAAATTAAGTGTTCAGCCTTTGTCTGAATTTCTAAAACCTCCTACCCACACTCTAAAGCTGCCATCTTAGCAATTTTAGGGAAATTTACTGATAATTTTGGAACACCAGTGCAAAATTAAGAACTTCAGTAAAATTACAACAAGAATTATTGTGTGTGAGCTATATCTTTAAATTATACCATAAGGCCTTGGCTGGTTGGTTCAGTGGCTATAGCATCAGCCCGGCCTATAGAAGTCTTATGTAATTCCCGGTCAGGGCACACAAGAAAAGTGACCATTTGCTTCTGTACTCATCCTTCTCTCCCCTCTCTTTCTCCTCTCCTCCTGCAGCCATGTCTTTAAAGGTTTGAGTATTGGCCTCAGGTGCTGAGGATAGTTTGTTGATTCAAACATCGGCCCTAGACAGGGGTTGCTAGGTGGCTCCTGGTCAGGGTGCATGCAGGATTCTGTCTCACTATCTCCTTTCCTTTCACCTAAAATTAGTTAATTAATTATGCAATAAAAACATTAGATTTAGTATCAGTCCCCATCATTATTTAATATTGGTTTAGTTCTTAGGGTCTTACTTGCTAAAAATTTGAATTCTTAGTCAGAAAAAGGTTTATTGTAGCACATTTTCTATACACATATTGACAGGGATTAAGCTGTTTTTCTAGTTATTTAAGTTACATTTTTAGGGGGAAGTTGTAGTTTACCTTTAATATAAAATGTGCTGAGATCACAGACAGGAAATTTCAGAACTGTATTGAAAATATTGGGGAAACTTCTCAGAATTTATTCTTTCCTTCTTCCTCACCAACAGAAACTGCAGATTCTCAGCTGGCCAACGGCCACAGTGTTAGTCTGGATGTTATGAGAAACAGATGCTAAGAAGGAATTAAACATGTAAGGAGCTTATTGGGGGGCATCATTTAGAGAAGATAGGGAGGGAGCTAAGAAAGACTGGCAGGGACAGCAAACCATAGGGCAGTCCTAACCTCAAGAGCAGGGGAGAAGGAAGGAAGGAATAAAGGAAGGAAGGAAAGAAGGAAGGAAGGAAGGAAGGAAAGAAAGAAGGAAGGAATAAAGGAAGGAAGGAAGGAAGGAAGGAAGGAAGGAAGGAAGGAAGGAAGGAAGGAAGGAAGGAAGGAAGGAAGAATGGAAGCATCTTGAACTCTGATGTCATTCTAAGGAAAGTTCTGCAAAGCTGTCAGGGATGCCTGCAGCAGGCAGATTTTAGAGATGACCCTCAAACACCCCTGCCTCCTGGTACCCATGCGCTGTGTAATCCCTTCTCTTTGAGGGAGGACCAGACCTGGTGACTAGCTTCTAATGAACAGAATATGGCAAAAGTGATGGAAGTCATTTCCATAATGTTGTTATGGAAGACTGAGACTTTTGTCTACTGAGCTCCCTCTCTTGCTAGTTTTGATGCAGGAAGCTGCCATGTTGGGAAGTCCCATGTAACAAGGGACTGAGGGCAGCCTCCAGACAACAGTCAGGATAGAACTGAGGTCCTCAGTCGGGCAGCCCATGAGATGCTGTGACCTGATAACAACCACCAGGTGTGCTTGAAAGCAGATCCTTCCCTGTCAGGCCTCACCTGAAATCGTGGCCTCGGGCAACACTAATTTCAGTCTTATGAGCACTCTTAAAACAAAGGTTCCAGATAGACTGCATCTGGATTCCCAACCCACAGATACTGGGGTACAATAAATGTCTGTTTTTTTAAGCCATCAAATTTTCGTAAATTGGTTATATAGGGACAGATAACCCAATTTTCCAGTCAATGTTGCCCATCAGTAAAGTCTTGAGGACATCTAGAAATGATCCTGCATTAGTATTCCTGACATACTCAGTCTGCGCTGGGTGCAGCCTGTCGGAAGCATAGTCTCACTGCACATGTGGTGGAGGGTTTTCTAGTGCAGTAGGTAGGGCCCTAGGACAGTCACAGTCCCTGCAGTCAGAGCTCTGAGTGGCACCCTCTCATTGACTCTCTTGACACTCAGGACACAGATTACATTTCCCATCCTCCCTTGAAGTTTGGATGGTGTTGTGACTGAGTTCTGGTCAGTGTGGTATACATGTAAGCCATAGATACAACTTCCAGTAAGGTCCTTTTACAAGGGGATTATTCCTTCTCTGCCCTTTCTCCTCTCTTGCTGGCTGGAGTGTGATGAGGTGACTGGACCTGGCAGACATTTTGGATCATGAGATAGAAGCCATCTGAGGAGGAGGATGAAGCTACAGAATTAAACAAACTAAAGCCCAGTGATCATGAACTATCCAGGTTCATTAGAGAGAGAAAATTTTCACTTGTGTAAATCATGACTTGCATTTCTGTTCCTTGGAAAAGAACTTTATTCTTATTGGAAAAAAAATCACATTTTTATGTAAAGTCTGAAAGTTAAAAAAATAAGTATTTTTCAGAGTATAAATCATGGCACAAAGATAAGTTTAATTACCTAGAACCATTACTGGAAAGTAATAGTTATTTTATATGAGAGGGTGGTAGTTGATAGATCTCACCTTCCAGTTGCTAGGAGGGTGTCCCTTCTGGAAGGAATGAGAAGATGCAGGAGAAGCAGTCTGTTTAAGGTTCAAGAAGTGCTAAGAAAGAGGGGCACTGCCCACAGTATTTTCACAGTTTTCCATTCTCTTGCATCCCAGCACCAAAGCAAGCCTGTGGTGGTTGCAGAAACAGGGACAGGAAAGGGGTCCTTGAAGAGCAGATGAAGGGACACTTCCTCTCTAGCTGGAGGAGCTGTGGCCCCAAAACCATGGGCTGAAAACATGTTGCTTTTCTTCCTGTGCTTAATCCCAGACACAGACTTAGTTGTGGCAAGTGTGTGGCAGAGTGGGTAAATTATGCCCCAGCCTTCTGGCTGGACACTGGGAACAAGAGCCTCAGGGGACCAGAAACACTGGGGAGACTGTGCAGAGAAAAGAGCTCAGGGAAGCAACCTCATGAACTTGTTGAAGAATGTCCAGGCTCAGCCCTACCTTGCACAACATGGACCCTAGACTGAATGTCAGAGACATTGAGAACTGAACCATGCCATAGACCACAGTCCAGCACCCAGGCCACCCATTGGGTGACATGCATGTGTGACACATATGAATGGCACTGCAAAAACTTTGAAAATGATGTTGACTTTTAAATTACACGGAAAGAAGACTGGTCAGTACTTGCAGTCTGAACCCAACATCCTCCTAAGCAAAGTCACTTGCCTGCCTAGACAAAAACATCAACATTCCCACAGGTTTGAAATAAAACCTACTGTCTTATACTATAATCTCCAGAATATCCAGAAAGTAGTCCAACATTACTTAGTATACAAAGAACCAGGCACAGTTTAACTTGCATGGAAACAGAACCAACAAATGCCAAAGCCAAGGTGTCTCAGATGTTTGGATAATCTAATGAAGACTTTAGGGCAGCAATTATAAGAATGTTCTAAGAACTAAGGGAAAATCCTGTCCAAATCAATAGAAAGATTGAAAGTCTGAGAAAAAAATAAAAATTACTAAGTAGCAAAAGGAATCAAGTGGGAATTTTAAAAGTGAAAAATATGATAACCAAATTTTTAAAAACTGAAGGGTCTCTGTGGAGATAATAGAGGAAAAAGTTGGTAAACTTGAAGATAGATCATTAGAAATGATTCAATATGAATAACAGAATATTTAGCTTCTGATATCCAAAATTGATTTTTACAGCCAGACAATAAGTTTTGGTAAAGGAAAACACTTTTTAATATTTTAGCTCATTTAGCATCCAAGCCTGGCAGGGTTTCAGATATTGGAGGTCTTGGCATGGCCTAGAGCAGATGCCTGTCTTGGTTATGCACTTCTGCTCTGTAGAGGGAGGAGGTAAGGTCCATCCCTTTTCAAACTGGGAGGTGAAGATGGTGGAAAAAAAAAAGTAGTAAGAAAGAGGCAAGGGAGGCAGCTGGTTGAAGTTTGATAAAAGTTTCTCTCTTTATACTGGAGAAGATTGGGAGTGTCTGAGCATCAAGGTCTTGAGAACTGATTATTAAAATGTAGGAATTTTAGAGGCTAATTGTTACCTAGTTGGCAGCTTAAAATGGTACTTGCTGGGAATATTTGTAAATACTTTAAATCTGTGGAAAGCCTTTTGTTAAACATAGTGGGTGACATGGTGGGACAGAGAATGAGCCTGATTAACACTCTCAACCCTACCCAGTTTCTCATGTGGCATAAATGTGGAGTTGAAGGCCTCTGAGTCAGACATGGGCCCACTGTGGTATGGTGAGGGGCCCCAATGCAGAGCCTGGCCAGGGCACTAACTCAGCAGTCTGTTGACCACTGGAAGCTGAGGAAGGCTGAACCAATGGGAGAAAAGAATGGGTGACAGGTTCATGAGGCACAATGTCATCAGCAGGCTGGCAGAGCCAACACACAAGATCAGGTCAACTTTACTGTAGGGCCAGAGAAGCCAAGGTGAGCATGGGGCTGAGGACAGTTCCTGGGTCTCCAAACCCCTCATCCTACCTCTGTGAGATTATAGGAGGCCTCCTTTCTTATACACCACATACCATTTTGTAAGGGGTGAGCATGGAAATAGGAGACTGTGATAGAATCCCGCCCAAAATGAATACCAAAGGGATGGTATAATTTACTACATCTAGCTAAGGTCAAAGATCAATCTGTACATTAATGATCTGCCTTCTGCCACCTAATCAGTGGATGCTTAAAGGGCAAACAGATCAGGAATAAACCAGAACTAACAAGAAAAGATTTCTTTCCCCTCTGGCTGGTAGTTTAAATTTACTACCCTGTGATATTTGGAAAATTAAAAAAAAGTGATAATTTGTGCTTATTCAAATGTATAATTCATACATTTTTTTATCATCAGTTTTTCGTTGCGACACCTTAGTTGTTCATTGATTGCTTTCTCTTTTTTTTAAAATTTTTTCTTTATTCATTTTAGACAGGAGAGGGAGAGACAGAGAGAGAGGAGAGACAGAGAGAGAGAAGGGGGGAAGAGCTGGAAGCATCAACTCCCATATGTGCCGTGACCAGGCAAGCCCAGGGTTTTGAACCGGCAACCTCAGCATTTCCAGGTCAACGCTTTATCCACTGCGCCACCACAGGTCAGGGCTAATTCATACATTTTTTAAAAGTGCAATCATCCTTTGCAAACTTCATCTGTATTTTTTAGATGGAAAAGAGGCCAGTGCTATCACATTTGAGGGCTTTGAAAACAGAACAATTCAGCTTTGGACACCTCTCTATAAGGTGGAGCCTTGCTTTCAGGCTGATAAATCCAGAAACTAAATTTTATGGTTTCTCCCTGAAGTAACCACTTGTCCAGTGGCATTAAGTACATTCAGATTGTTGTGTAATCATCACCACCATCCATTTCCAGGACTTTTTTATCTTCCCTAACTGACACTCAGTCCCCATTAAACACTAACTCCTTATCCCCAATCCCCGGCCCTGGCGTCCACCATTCTACTTTTGTCTCTATGAACTTGACTGTTCTAGGAAGCTCATATAAAAGGAATTAAACAATATTTGTCCTTAGTGTCTGACTTATTTTACTGGGCATTGGTCCTCTAGTTTCATTCATGTTGTAGCATGTGTCAGAATTTTCTACTTTTTTAAGGCTACATGATATTCTATCATATGTGTATGCAACATGTTCTTTATCCACTCATCCATAGATGGACACTTGCATGCTTTCATCTTTAACTATTGTAAATAATGCTGCTATGAATATGGGTGTGCAAATCTGTTCAAGTACTTGCTCTCACTTCTTCTGAGTACATACCCAGAAGGAGAATTACTGAGTCATGTGGGAATTCTGTGTTTAATTTTTTCAGGAAATGCCAAGCTGTGCACAAACACTTTTACACTACCTCTGACCACTCAGACAAACCTATTATCTCTCTATGACTAACTGCAAATGATTCAAGGGTATCAGGGATTTTGTTACATGTTTTAATGTAACAAGGAATCCATTTTATTTTATTTTATTTTATTTTATTTTATTTCATTTTATGAAAGACACAGAGAGAGAGATAGCAAGAGGGATAGATAGGGACAAACAGAAAGGAAGGGAGAGAGATGAGAAGCATCAGTTTTTTGCTGCGGCACCTTAGTTGTTCATTGATTGCTTTCTCATATGTGCCTTGACTGGGGGGCTACAGCAAAATAAGTGACCCCTTGCTCAAGCCAGTGACCTAGGGCTCAATCCAGCGATCTTGGGCTTCAAGCCAGTGACAATTGGGTCATGTCTATGATCCCATACTTAAGCCAGTGACTTCATGCTCAAACCTGTGAACCCATGCTCAAGCTGGTGACCTCAGGGTTTCAAAACTGCATTCTCCATGTCCCAGTTTGACACTCTATCCACTGCACCACCATCTCGTCAGGCTATTTTATTATGTTTTTAATGTGAAAAGAGTCTCACTAAAGCCAGCCTCTCTGTAGGGAGCTTGGCCTGCATCCCCCAATCTGGTTTGGTAATGAAGGCAGAATAAGGATTCCAAAATGTTCCTTTCTCAATCCCCAGAACCTGTTACCTTATAAGACAAAATGAGCTTTGCAAGTGTAACTAAGGACCTTAAGATGTGGAGAGGATACTGAATTATCCAGTGGATCTAATGTCATCACAGGGGTCCAAGGAAGTTGTGACTATGGAAGAAAGACAAAGAGAGAAGTAATGTTTTGAAGATGGAAGAAAAGGCCATGAGCCAAGGAATGTGGGCAGCTCCAGGGGCAGGAGACAAACTCTTCCTCAGAGCCTGCAGAGCACATTCCTGCCTTCCCCTTGTTGTCAGACTGCTGAGATCCATCTCAGATCTCTGATCTTTGGAACTTCATGTAAACCACCAAGTCTGTGCTGATTTACTAGAACAGTGGGTCCCACAGGGCCCTGTGTTCACATTTGTATTTTCCCTGTAATTCCTGCCCTGAAAGCAGACACTGTACCAGCCTGTCCAGGCTGCGCCATGGACTCCAGCACCGGGCCTTGTAGTGGGTTAATGAACACTCACTGAAGACACACGGTGACAGGTTTGCAGTGCACGTCAGCACAGGGGAAGCAGGATAAGCTAGGTCTGCGCAGGGTGCCATGTGGTCCCAGTAGAGTGGCAGTGAGGCTGGGCCTCTAAGGAGCTTCAAGTGTGGGTGAAGCACTGCCCCTGTTCCCTCCTTCTTGTTTTCAGCTGTGTATTGTTGTGCTGATTGGAGCTGGAGAGATATCTGCAGATGGGTCACCTGGAACCAATTTTGTCTTGTATTGTGTGGAAGAATCACCCCTCCCCCAGCTATGGCCACCTCCAGCACTGGATGAGTCAGCATCTCAGGTCATCCCTTGCATTCTTCTGCCCCTCACTGTCTCTCTCTCTTTCTCCCCTTTCTTTTTGGAAGACAAGCCTGCCCTTTTAACATATCATGTTTCCAGGTCCCCAGGCAAGTGGCTGTGAGTGATATTTTCTGCTCTTTTCCTTGAAGGGATAGCCCTTCTGTGCTCTCAGCCTCAGCCTCGCTCTGTTTCTGTATGCAGTAGAGACCCACCGCTGCTTAGCGCTCCCTACCAAGCTCAGTGTGGCTTCTTCTTTGCTCTTTAATTTTTGAGAGCTATTCTAGTCCAGAGTTGGATTTTCACACTGATTGTTCCTAAATTAATTTGTAATCCTGCTTGGTGGTGTGAGCTGGGAATCTGTGCATCTGCCTACTCCACTGTCATCTTCCGAACTACAAATTCTTTATATACCATAGACTTTCATGCACATGTTTTCTTGGAGGCATGTACAAGAATATTCTTACCAGCATAGTTTGTAATAGGAAAGAAAGGGATAGTAATTTAGATATACAAGACAGTATAAAAGACTAATAAATAGTGGCATAGCTATATAATAAAATACAATATCTTAATAAAAATAAATACATTTTAATCATATACAACATAGTATTGAGAAGGGTAAAAGATAAAAAATACAAGAGACTATAGTCAGTGATTTTTCATTTATATCAAGGTCAATATAGGCAACATTGAAAAATACTTATTTTTAGAAGATAGCAACAGAGTAGGCAGGAGATCTATTTACCTCTTACCAGGACTGAATGTAAGTTATAACTAAATTTAAAAACAATAATCCTAAAAAACCAACTCAAGAATAAATCAATAAAGTCGTATAACCAGAGACTTACAGAAGAAGCCACAATGAGATGGTAGGAAGGGTGAAAACACAAAAACAGCTGGCTTTGCTTCCATGAGTTGTGGCTGAGGTTCTGTGGGAACATCTTAGCTAAAGGTAAGGTTAGCGGTGGTGGGATTTGAATAATTTATAATTGATTCTGTGCCCTAATGACTGTTTTGAGTATAGAAACATTATATACCAAAAGTAGTTTATTATTTTATGCATTTAATACTTAAATAAGAACAATAAAAGAGGTACCAAAACTGAATTATGTTATAAAAAACAGTTTTAAAATAGTAATAAAAATATTAAATAATACTTGAAAAACCCCCAATAAACTATTATTTAAGATATTTTCATATTGCCTTATAAAATCTTTTTAGGACCCAAATGTGTAAGATCACTTACATGGTAAAATATAGGTAATTAAACCCTTATAATAAAGATTGGTTTGATTGAATTCAAAGATATAATGAGTTTTATTAAATAAATAAATATTGCAAACATAGTTCCATTAATTTTTTTTTCTGTGTGGACAAAATGAATATTTCTACAAGCACTTACTTAGAATATGCTGTTGTGCAGACAAATATTAAAAAAGACTAAGGAATGTAAATTTATGATTTCTACATTGGGCAGCTGCCCAGATGCCCACCTTAGAGAGAACTCTGAATTATAAGTGCCATTTAAACAACCAGTTTGCTAAAATAAACAAAAAGTTAAGTATCTGTTCTGCCAAACTATTGGGAACTAGCTGAATACCATCACTGAAGTTTATCCTTGAGAAATATGGTACCTAAAGACCCAGGCTGGGCATTGCAGCTTACAGCAGAAGAACATAAAAGAGGTGCCCACATAGTGTTTGGAGGCAAAAGGAGGTGAAGTTTCTGGTTACCAGAAAGAGACAGAACTCAGAGGCAAAAGTACTTTCTTAATGGGCCAACACAGAAAATCGTGTTCACAACAAGCCAATTACTCTGGCTTTGGAAGAGAGAGAGATGAGAATACTAGAGTCATGAAAAGAGAGTGTAAAAATTATTGGCTCCAGAGAGTCACAGTGAAGTTAATAGCCACCATAACCCTTGTACTGAATCATTCTCCAATACTGGAATCACTATTTTTTATTAATTTTACTAGGGTGACATCTATAAATCAAGGTACATATGTTCAAAGATACATGTCCAGGTTATCTTATCAATCAATTATGTTGACTACCCATCACTCAAAGTCAGATTGTCCTCTGTCACCTTCTATCTAGTTTTCTTTGTGCCCCTCCCCCTTTTCTTCTGCCCCCCCACCGCCATAACCACCACACTCTTATCTATGTTTCTTAGTCTTGTTTTTATGTCCCACCTACGTGTGAAATAATACAGTTCTTGGTTTTTTCTAATTTACTTATTTCAATCCATATAATGTTATCAAGATCCCACAATTTTGTTGTAAATGATCTGATGTCATCATTTCTTATGGCTGAGTAGTATTCCATAGTGTATATGTGCCACATCTTCTTTATCCAGTCTTCTATTGAAGGGCTTTTTGGTTGTTTCCGTGTCTTGGCCACTGTGAACAATGCTGTAATGAACATGGGTCTGCACGTGTCTTTACATATCAATGTTTCTGAGTTTTGGGGGTATATACCCAGTAGAGGGATTGCTGGGTCATAAGATAGTTCTATTTTCAGTTTTTTGAGGAACCACCATACTTTCTTCCATAATGGTTGTACTAACTTACATTCCCACCAACAGTGAATGAGGGTTCCTTTTTCTCCACAGCCTCTCCAATATTTGCTATTACCTGTCTTCTTAATAATAGCTAATCTAACAGGTGTGAGGTGGTATCTTATTGCAGTTTTGATTTGCATTTCTCTAATGATTAATGAAATGAACATCTTTTCATATACCTGTTGGCCATTTGTATTTCTTCCTGAGAGAAGTGTCTGTTTATGTCCTCTTCCCATTTTTTTATTGGATTGTTTGTTTGTTTGTTGTTGAGTTTTATGAGTTCTTTGTATATTTTGGATATTCAGGCCCTTATCTGAGCTGTTGTTTGAAAATATCATTTCCCATTTAGTTGGCTGTCTGTTTATTTTGTTGTCAGTTTCTCTTGCTGAGCAAAAACTTCTTAGTCTGATGTAGTCCCATTCATTTATTTTTGCCTTCACTTCCCTTGCCTTTGGAGTGAAATTCATAAAATGCTCTTTAAAACCAAGGTCCATGAGTTTAGAACCTATGTCTTCTTCTATGTACTTTATTGTTTCAGGCCTTATATTTAGGTCTTTGATCCATTTTGAATTAAATTTAGTTCAAGGAGACAAACTGTAGTCGATTTTCATTCTTTTGCATGTGGCTTTCCAGATTTCCCAACACCATTAGTAAAAGAAGCCTTCTTTTTTCCATTGTGTGTTGTTGGCTCCTTTATCAAAAATTGTTGGATCATATATATGTGGTTTTATTTCTGGGTTTTCTATTCTGTTCCATTGGTCTGAGTGTCTATTTTTCTGCCAATACCATGCTGTTTTGATTGTCGTGGCTCTATAATATAGATTGAAGTCAGGTATTGTAATGCCTCCAGCTTCATTCTTTTTCTTTAGGATTGCTTTGGCTATTCGGGGTTTCTTATAGTTCCATATAAATCTGATGATTTTTTGCTCCATTTCTTTAAAAAATGTCATTGAAATTTTGATGGGAATTGCATTAAATTTGTATATTGCTTTGGGTAATATAGCCATCTTGATTATATTTATTTTTCCTATCCAAGAACAAGGAATATTCTTTCATCTCATTGTACCTTTTTTGATTTCCCTTAACAATATTTGTAGTTTTCATTATATAAGTCCTTTACATTCTTTGTTATGTTTATTCCTAGGTATTTTATTTTTTTGTTGCAATTATGAAGGGGATTATTTTTTTGAGTTCATTCTCAAATGTTTCATTCTTGGCATATAGAAAGACTATGGACTTTTGTATGTTAATTTTGTATCCTGCGATCTTACTGTATTGGCTTATTGTTTCTAGTAGTCTGTGGATTCTTTGGGGTTTTCAATGTATAGGATCATATCATCTGCAAAAATTGATACCTTCCTAGCGTGCGGAGGACCTGGGTTCGATTCCCGGCCAGGGCACATAGGAGAAGCGCCCATTTGCTTCTCCACCCCTCTGCCGCGCTTTCCTCTCTGTCTCTCTCTTCCCCTCCCGCAGCCAAGGCTCCATTGGAGCAAAGATGGCCTGGGCGCTGGGGATGGCTCTGTGGCCTCTGCCTCAGGTGCTAGAGTGGCTCTGGTCGCAACATGACGACACCCAGGATGGGCAGAGCATCGCCCCCTGGTGGGCAGAGCGTCGCCCCTGGTGCGCGTGCCGGGTGGATCCCGGTCGGGCACATGCGGGAGTCTGTCTGACTGTCTCTCCCTGTTTCCAGCTTCAGAAAAATGAAAAAAAAAAAAGTGATACCTTTACTTCTTCTTTTATGATATAGATGCTTTTTATTTCTTTGTCTTGTCTGATTGCTCTGGCTAGAACTTCTAGCACCACATTAAATAAGAGTGGAGAGAGTGGACAACCCTTCCTTGTTCCTGATTTAAGGGGGAAAGCCTTCAGTTTTGTGCCATTTAATATAATGTTAGCTGATGGTTTATCATATATGGCCTTTATCATGTTGAGATATTTTCCTTCTATACCCATTTTGTTGAGAGTCTTAAACATAAAATTGTGTTGTATTTTATCAAATGCCTTTTCTGCATCTATTGATAAGATCATGTGGTTTTTGTTCTTTGTTTTGTTGATATGGTGTATTACGTTAACTGTTTTAACTATGTTGAACCATCCTTGAGATTCTGGGATGAATTCCACTTGATCGTGATGTATTATTTTTTTAATATGTTGTTGTATTTGATTTGCCAGTATTTTATTTAGTATTTTAGCACCTATATTCATTAGAGATATTGGTCAGTAGTTTTCTTTTTTTGTGTTGTCCTTGCCCGGTTTCAGTATGACGGTTATGTTGGCCTCATAAAATGTGTTTGGAAATATTGCTTCTTCTTCAATTTTTTGGAAGACTTTCAGTAGAATAAGAACCAAGTCTTCTTTGAATGTTTAATAGAATTTGCTAGTATAACCGTCTGGGCCTGAACTTTTATTTTTGGGGAGGTTTTTAATAGTTTTTTCTATTTCTTCCCTACTAATTGGTCTATTTAGGCTTTTTGCTTCTTCTTGACTCAGTCTAGGAAGGTTGTATTGTTCTAGGAATTTATTCATTTCTTCTAGATTGTTGAATTTAGTGGCATAAAGTTTTTCATAGTATTCTACAATAATTCTTTGTATATCTATGATGTCCATGGTGATTTCTCCTCTTTCATTTTGGATTTTGTTTATATGAGTTCTTTTTCTTTTTCCCTTGGTAAGTCTTGCCAAGGGTTTGTCAATTTTGTTGATCTTTTCAAAGAACCAGTTCCTTGTTCTATTAATTTTCACTATAGTTTTTCTGTTCTTTATTTCATTTTTATTATCTCCTTTCTTTGGCTTGTCTTTGGTTATCTTTGTTTTTCTTTTTCCAGTTCCTTAAGGTGTGAAGTTAAGTGGTTCACTTGGGCTCTCTCATGTTTGTTCATATATGCCTGAAGTGATATGAACTTCCCTCTTATCACTGCTTTTGCTGCATCCCATAGATTCTGATATGTTGTATTGTCATTTTCATTTGTATGTATATACATTTGATATCTGTGCTTATTTCTTCTTTGACCCATTCATTTTTTAAAAGTATGTTATTTAGTTTCCACATTTTTGTGGGTTTTTTGTCCTCTTTTTTGCAGTGGAATTCTAGTCCCAAGGCTTTATAATAAAAAAATATGCTTGGTATAACTTCAATTTTTCTGAATTTGCTGATGTTGTTTTTCTGGCCCAACATATGGTCAATTTTTGAGAATGATCCATGTACACTGGAGAAAAATGTATACTCAGTCACTTTGGAATGAAAAATCCTGTAGATGTCTATCATATCCAGGTGCTCTAGTGTTTTGTTTAAGGCCAATATATCTTTATTGCTTCTCTGTTTGGATGACTGATTTAGAGCATCAGCCGTGTATTGAGGTCTCCAAGTATGATTTTATTTTTGTCAGATTTTGTTTTAAGGTCAATAAGTAGCTGTCTTATATTTTTTGGTGCTCCTTGGTTTGGTGCATATATATTAAGAATTATTATGTCTTCTTGATGAAGCATCCCCTTAATCATTATGAAATGACGATTTTTGTCTCTGAGTATTTTGCTGACTTGTAGTCAGCATTATCAGATATGAGTATTGCTACACCTGCTTTTTTTTGGATGTTATCTGCTTGGAGTATAGTTTTCCAGCCTTTCACTTTGAATTTGTTTTTATCCTTGTTTCTTAGATGAGTTTCTTGTAGGCAGCATACAGTTGGATTTTTTTTTAATCCATTCTGCCACTCTGTGCCTTTTTATTGGTGAGTTTAATCCATTTATATTTAGTGTAGTTATTGACACTTGTGAGTTCCCTATTGCCATTTTATAGATTGCTTTCTGTTAATTTTGTGACTTGTTTGATTCTTCTCTTTTGTTTTTCTATTTTTTGTTTTTGTTTGGTTGTATTCCATACACCTTTCCTCTGTTGCTATCTTTTCTAAGTCATGTGCTTCTGGGGTGGTTTTTTCAATGGTAGTTACCATTAAGTAATGAAAAGGGTTTCTACCCTGTTCATTTTAGTACACTATTTGTGAGTACTTTTTCATTCCATCATCCTTTGTACTGTTAATCTCCATCCTCTCCCCCCCCTTTTTTTTGTTGTCACAGTTTAAACTTGGTTTTATTTTTATTTTATTTTTTTTTCATTTTTCCGAAGCTGGAAACGGGGAGGCAGTCAGACAGACTACTTCATGTGCCCAACCGGGATCCACCCAGCATGCCCACCAGGGGGCGATGTTCTGCCCCCTGGATCATCACTGTTGCATCCAGAGCCATTCTAGCGCCTGAGGCAGAGGCCACAGAGCCATCCCCAGCTCTTGGGCCATCTTTGCTCCAATGGAGCCTCAGCTGCGGGAGGGGAAGAGAGAGACAGAGAGGGAGAGGAGGAGGGGTGGAGAAGCAGATGGGCTCTTCTCCTGTGTGCCCTGGCCGAGAATCAAACCTGGGACTCCTGCATGCCAGGCTGACGCTCTACCACTGAGCCCACCGGCCAGGGCCTAAATTTGGTTTTATTGTGTTTTTGGTGGAGTTTTTACTTGTGGTTTTGTTTTGTTCTTTATATCTGGTTGGAAAACCCCCTTTAATAATTCCTGGAGTAGGGTTTTCTCATGATAAATTCCCTCATCTTTTCTGTATCTGTGAATGTTTTTATTTCTCCTTCATATTTGAAGGATAGCTTTGATGGGTATAGTATTCATGGCTGAAAGTTCCTCTCTTTCAGGACTTTAAATATTGGGGTCTACTCTCTTCTAGCTTGTAGAGTGTCTGTTGAGAAATCTGATGATAATCTAATGGGCCTTCCTTTATATGTTGTATTCTTCTTTTCCCTGGCTGCCTTGAGAATTTTTTCTCTGTTGTTGATTTGTGCCAATTTTATTATGATGTGCCTTGGAGTAGGTTTGTTGGGGTTAAGAAATCTCTGAGTTCTCTTTGCTTCTTGAATTTGAGGCTGTAGTTCTTTCCACAGGCTTGGGAAGTTCTCGTCTATTATTTGTTTAAATTTTTTGATAGTATTAATTAGAATTAATGAAGAATAAAAAGTTAAAAAAATAAAAATAAAAATAAATTTTTTTCTCTCTCTCCTCTCCTCTCTTTTGTTCTTGAGAAAATCTTGTGGTGAAATGTGAATTATATTGTGCTAAATAGAACAAAAACTACCTATAATGAAGGCCTGAGTTGGCAAAAAGTGATAAAGGGGCAAAAAAAGGGGGTATGGACCCACAAAATGCAAAAAAGGAAAAAATTTTGGTCAAGAATAAAATGATTTGCTTTTAGGTGATGGTTGACTAAGAGGTTTGATGAGAGGAATAAGAGGGAAACAGAAAAAAAGGGAAAAAAATTTAAAAATTACTATTGTATTTAGTGGAGGAAGAACTAGATAAAATGGAGAGTCAGGTTTGGGAGCACTGCTAATGAGTTAAAAAAGTGAAGTAAAAAACCTTCAAAGTGCCACAAAGAAAAATTTGAGTCCCTGATAAAGTAATTTGTCTGTGATTGAGATTTGAATAAGAAGAAACTAATATAGAGGCAGAAAAAAAAAGAGGAAAACACAAAAAGAAAAAAAAGTATAAAAGAAGAGAGAGAGAGAGTTAAGAGTTTTGGAGTGCAACCCTCATAGAGAGAAAGGAAGAAAGAAAAGATAATGGGAGATGTAACACTTATGGGTAGTGTAGTTCAAGGAGAGGAAGAGTAAGACCAGCAGATTCTCCAGTTTGGAGAATTAAATGTCCAAATTGGAAGAGGAAGAAAATAATCAAGATAAGAAGATAAGAGAAACAAAGAATAAATATAATTAAATGGGATAGGTTATAAAGTCTGTGGATTATTCCTGATTTTGAGAGGTTATCTTTTTGCTTTTTCTTTTCTCTTTCTTTTCCTGGTTGATGACTCTGTACCCTGGGTTCTGCCCCTGTGGCACGCTTAGGTAGAGGTTTGCAGTTGATAAGTCTCTATGGCGATGTCATATATTGGGCTTCAGTCTCATTGGCAGTTGAGGCTCATTAGCATTTGCAGGCTCCGCCAATGAGAGAGTCCGTGTTCCCGGAGCCTCTTTCCTAGTCTTTCCCTCCTGAATTAGTAGCCTGATAATCCAGCTATGGGGTTGCTGCTGCCTCTGCCTGGAGAGTAAGAGGCTCAAATAGCTGGCAAATCCCCACTCTATTCACACTTAGCGCAGGGCTCTGTGTAAGGCTCAATCAATCAGAACTGCTAGTATAATCAGTGGGGCTTCGGCCCACACAAAGACCTCTCACTCTGCCCTTTTGTCTGGGAACACGGGTGCCCACTCCTGGGGGAATCTCTTGCCCACTATCTTTGCTCGCCCACCAGGATATCCAGCCAGCCCCCTCTCAGTCCCGGTGAGGTGCCCAGCCCAAATGAAAAAGTTCCAGCATAGGAAATTTTGCTCTCACTTACTCCCCATGTGCTGCTTTTTGGGGTGCAGGGGCAACCTCAAGACTCTGGTTTCAGCCCACACAAAGGCCTCTGACTCTGCCCCTCTGTCCAGGAACACGGGCACCTACTCCGGGGCAATCTCTCGCCCACTCTTGCACTCGCCATCCAGGATATCCGGCCAGCTACCTCTCACTCCGAGTGAGGCGCCCCACCCGCATGGAAAAGTTTGAGCGAAGGGAATTTTGCTCCCGCTCCCTCCCCTCGCGCTGCTTTTTGGGGCACGGGGGCAACCTCAAGACTCCGGTTTTGGCCCACAGAAAGGCCTCTGACCCTTCCCCTCTGTCAGGTAACACGGGCACCCACTCCCGGGGCTCTAGGAAGAATCTGTTGCCTACTATCTGCTCGCACCGACCAGGAGATCGGGGCGGATGGCTGTCCCAAGTGCCTTTCTTTGTCTGGGTTTGGCGCGAGCATTAGCTTGTGTTGACTGGGTTTCCACAAGCACAGTTTTTTCTCGGCTTGGATGTCTATGCCACAGCCTAGTTCGGACATTTGTGCCACAGCCTGGTTCTATTCACACCCTATGCCCACCTTAGTTCCTATACTCTCAGTTCCCAGTGAAAGCAGCCCTTATTTAGGTTAGTTAGGAAGGCGGAGTGTTTCTTCCTCCTTATTTCCATCGGGGTTGATTATATATTTAGTCAATTTTTTGCTCACTCATACCTTCACGTTTAGTGTGGAACTTCTGGAGGCTCCAAGGATAGATTTTTTTTTTGTTTCTGGTTGAAGATATTGTTGATTTTTTGGGAAGATTTATCGGTATTACTCCTTATGGCGCCATTTCTCTGATGTCACTTTCTATTTTTTTTTTTTTTGAGAGAGAGAAAAACACTCTCTTTACTGTGGCATCAGTCTTGGAGGAAGTAACTGCCCAAACCTCAGGAATTTCTCTTTCCCCACCTAATGGAGATTGGGACCTTCTAAGAAGAAGTAAGCAGTCTTAGTCAGAAAGCAAGGGACTAAAAAACTGAGAGGGTGACAGTGACACAGTTTTCCGGTATTGAGACTGTAGCTATTCCCCCCACTATTCTTATGATATTACTAGTACTTCTGCCTCATGAAAGATTTAGTAGAAATTATCTGGGCTATTGGAGCACCAAATCTCTGTGCTTCACAGGCCACATCTACTGGAACACAGCAGTCACATTCTACTGAAGTCTGAGAAAAAATTCAGAACAGACCAACACCTGGTACCATGGGGTGGGATACACATTAACCATTCTTCCTTATAGCTGATAAGGACCACCCTATATATTTTACCAGAGGTTTTGTCAGGAGCTGAGTGTACCAAACAGTCAATAAACAAAGGTATAAAGATGTAAATCTTGAAGAGCCTTGAGTCTTTTTTTACCTGCCACCAGATCCAATGCTGGTAAAAGCCAACCTAAGTGTGCAGCTTAGTCTTTCCATGTGCTACTAAGCCAAGCAGTGGCAGTCACAAATTCTGGATTGTTTATAGCTCTAAAAAGGTTGCTGAGGGCCAGTCACTGGCAGTTATTTTCACTGGTCTGCACCAGGTTCTTTAATATCAGACCCATAAAAAATACCCTCTGGTCAACTACAGACAATATCAGAGCACAGTTCAACTAGCATTATAAGCAGCATATCAAAAGAGAGAGATTATTAGGCATCAAATCCAGCTGAGTCAAATTCTTTCTGTGATGAGCATCTGCACAGAAACTCACACAACTAGATGAAGTAAAGCCTCATACTTAGATAGCCCAAGCCCTAGATACCCTGCCCCACTAGCTCAGTTCCACAAGGAAAAGGGTGAGAGGCTAAGAAGTCAGCGATTTAAAGGATAAATTTCTTGGAGCCTGTTGTTGAGATCTGTCAAAAGGATTAGGCATAACCTAAAAGAAGGGCCACAGTAAGCCCCAGAAAAGACTCTCCATCTTCATTCTTGAGACAAGTAACTCCTCAGCTACAGAACTTCTGCTGAAGGGATGGCTAGTTTTCCCAATGTGAACCTGTTGCTCAGTTCTCTGGGAGGAAATAGAATTAGAGTACCAGTAGTGGTTGAGGGATTAAGTTTTTGAGTAAGGACCCCTTTCTCCATATTGAGTGCCTGACCATAAAGAAACCCAAATAATGTGTCCCATTAACATTGTTCTACAGACTTCAGTTACACTAACTACCAAGCTTGCAATGTGTGGAGAAGTAATACCAATCAGAGCTCACTCTACAGTCTGTCCACAGAAGACTCTGTGAGAAGACCTGGCAGCTGCAGAAAGAGGTGGAGAAGCTGAAAAGTTGAAAAAAAGTCTTAAAAATCTTGGGCCCTTTAACATAACTGCTGTCAGCTCTAAACAAGAGAAAGTCAATCTTTATACAGAGTTTGGCTCCTCCCACAAACACGCAGACACAGTAAACACAGACACAAATAGTAAACCAAGAGATAGCTCCAAAATAGTAGCACATGGTAAGTTACAAACAACATATGATATGAAGCCTTACCTGAGACCCATCCAAAAAAACTGAGATCCAACACAACCAGCAGTAGGGTGCAGACTGTACCAGCACAAGACTCAACTAGCAACAACATTGGCACACTTAAAGGGGAATTCCAATAGGCACCAGACTCTGCTGAGGATAACTAGACTATGGAGGACTGCACAGCATCTAATACACATAATCAAGGTTGACCATTAGAGCCAGCCATTCAGAAAGTAAACTCTACCCATAAAAAGAGCAACAGTATTTAAGACTCACATGCAAAATTATGGTACATATAACTTTTAAGAAGCATCTTTAGAGTAAAGAGGACAGTGCCCTGGAGATTTGTATTAATGAGCCCATCTTTATCATAAAGACATCAAAAAAATTTGAGAGTCAGTGTGGACCTACCTAATGCACAGACAAAATAGGAAAACAAAGAAATATGCCCCAAATAAATAAAAGAGAGAAATCCCCAGAAAAATAATAAAATTTAAATGGAAGCAACAAAACTACCAGATGCAGAGTTTAAAAAAATGGTTATTAGGATCTCAAGGATCTTAAAGTAAGAATGGATCTTTGTGAGCTTAAAGAAAGAGATAGTAAACATTAAAAAGGACATTGAAACCATAAAAAAATAACCAATTAAAAGCAGCAAATACAATATCTGAAATGAAGACTGCACTAGAAAGAATCAACAGCAAGTTGGTTAATCTGGAGGATCTAATCAATGATAAAAACAAAACAAGATAAATGTAATCAGAAAAGCAGAAAAGCAAAGCAAAAAACAAACAAAAAACAAGATTTAAAAAGGCAGAGGAAAGTCTAAGAGACCTCTGTTGCAACGTGAATAGAAACAAATCCACATTATATGGGTTCCTGAAGGAGAAGAGAATGAATAGGAAATAAAGAACTTGTTTGAAGAAGTCATACCTGAAAACATCCCTAACCTGGTGAAAGTAAAGGTCAAAATAAGTTCATGAAGCACAAAGAGTCCCATTAAAGATTGACCCAAAAGTCCCATAACAAGACTCATCATAATTAAAATGCCAAAGATAACAGACAAAGAAATATTACTAAAAGCTGCTAGAATAGAAATTAATTACATACTAAACAACCCCTATAAGGCTGACATCTGAATTCTCAACAGAAACACTTTAGGCCAAAAAAGATTAGCAAGAAATATTCAGTGATACAAAACAATAATCTACAACCAAGACTATTCTATTCAGCAAATGCTATCATTTGGAATTGAAAGATAAATAAGAGTTTCTTAGACAAAATAATTAAATAAATAGATAAATAAGTAAAAACTAAAGGAGCTCATTTTCAAATTGGTATTGCAAGAAATGTTAAAAGTCTTGCTATAAAAAAAAATAAGAGAAAAAGGATTATTATGTTTCATGAACAAAATGTCAATAAATAAGTACATATTGATAATAATCTTAAATGTAAATTCATTAAGTGCTTCATTTAAAAGACATAAGGTAGCTGAATGGATAAGAAAACATAACCCATATATATGTTATTTACAAGAAAATCACCTCAGAACAAAAAAAATGAATACAGGTTGCAAGTAGAGGCACAAAAATTTTTTCCATGCAAATAGAAATGAAAAATAAATTAAATTTGGGTAGCAATACTTACATCTGAAAAATTAGTCTTTAAAACTATACAGTAAGAGACAAATGTTACTACATAATGATAAAAGGAGTAATCTAACAAGAGTTTATAACCACTGTAAATATTTGTACACACAATACAGAAGTACCTAAATACACAGAGCAGGTTTTTATGGACAGACAGACAGGAAGAGAGAGAAGAGAAACACCAATTCTTCATTGTGGAATCAATACAAATGCCACTTTTAAACCTGCATCTGGACATAAAAGAAAATGGTGAAGTCAACCCATATTTTGTTGAAATGAGTAAAGAAGAGCTGCAGAATATAATAAATTTCTTAGAAGTAGCTAATAAGGTCATCCTGCAGTTGAAATAACTGGAGTCGATGAATACAAACATTATCAGATACTATTGCTACAACTGATAAGACAGAGTGAATACTGTGTGTTCAGAAAACCTGCAATATAATGTTATGCCAAGCTGAGAAAGAAGCTGTGTTGAGATTACAAAGATAAAAGTTTATCAATTTCCCTAAAGAACAGGAAATTATATGGTTGTCAGGAAGTGCATAAAAAATTAATGATAAAATCTGTAATAGCAGTTTATATTTTTATAATGACTGTTATGCTTTATTTATTAAATATTTGAGAGACTTCTACAGATGCAAAGTTTTGCTGAAAATTAAAAATAGGCTGTTAACTAATGAAAATATATAAAGTACAAATAAACTTGAATCTTGCTTAAATAAGTATATGACTACCAAGAATATGTGTTATGGATATATATGGCTAATTTGCGATATTTAAAAACTAACTTTTAAAGAATGTATAAGCTGTATATGTAACTAAGAAGATTCCATATTTTATTCACATTTTAAAGGAGACATTATAAAATGTATAAATTTCTAGAGAAACTCTTCAGACATGAACAAGAAAAACACTAAATCTATGTGAACAATTTTGAGTTTATGAATTCTAGAAACTAAGATCTGCTACTAAAACCTAGGGGAAAATGCAATAATGCTGTTACTTTTGTATTTCTATGTCTGCTTGGGAGAATAGAAACTGATAAAAATACTGTATTTCATTGTATAGTGCATATATTATTCAAATATCTAAGATTTTCTATGTCCATTTTTTATATTTTGAGTTTTGGGAGGGTCCATTTTTGTTATAAAATTTTAATATTGAATTTAACAGTTTTGGATGCTAACTTTATTGGCAAAGAGATTATATTAAATTTCAGTTAGTTTAAACAAAAGCATTTTGAATAAATAAAACTACAATTTTATTTTAAAAAGTGACATCACAGAACTACAAAGGCTTGAAAAAAATATGCCAAGAAGTTGGAGAACTTGAAAAAAATGAATAAATTTTCAGAAACTTTTAATCTTTTTAAATCAAATCTGGAAGAATGAAAAAACTTGAGTAGACTAATGACCACAAATAAAGTTTAAATATAATCGTAGAACGGGAACTGAATGGCTTTATAGGCAAATTTTACCAAACATTCAAAGAGAACTAACACTTAACCTTCTCAAACTGTTCCAAAAATATCAAGAGAAGGGAACACTTCCAAGCTCACTTTAAAAGTTATGCATTGGAGGAGACAAGATGGCGCTGGAGTAGGCGGACGCACCAGCATCTACCTCCCAGAACCAATGTGGATTACAAACTAATTTTATGAACTATCAGCTGGAAAAACCAACTTTGGACTAAAGTGAAAGGACTCTTCAACCCAGGAACGCAGAAGAAGCCACCCAGAGACTGGTAGGAAAAGCGGAAATGCGGAGACGCCTTCTTGGAGCGAAGGGCAGCAGGGAGAGACTCGCGTGGCGGGAAGTGAGTTTAGCAGAGGGGAAAGGGTCCTGAGCCCCAGGAACAAAGCCCCAGCCTGCTGCCCCAGAGCCCAGAAGAAGCGTAAGGACAGTATTTAGCTGGAAACAAGTCAGGATACTGTTTGTGAGAGAGTCTGATTTCTCAGACCCAGGATCCTTCTTAAAGGGACCACGCAGAACATCTCTCTCACAAACACTCACTGGGGGCTCCTGGAGACGGGAGGAGAGAGGAGAAAACCACAGTAACAGGAAGAGAGTGCAATCTAGGAGGCATAGGGAGAAACATTTTGAGAGATAGCCACCCTAACCCCTGGGACGAGGCATTCCCCAAAGCTGAAGGCAATATTTCCCCCGGAAACAGCAATACTAGCAAAGGGAAGCAGGAGAGCAGCCAAACAAGCTCCCCCGCAGTATTCAGAGCAGAGTTGCATAGAAGGAGGGAGCTTTCGGGTCTACAGTAGTGAGTCTTAGGGTCCGAGCTGCAACGCCCCCATCCACGCGGCTGAGGGCGCACTGGAGAGCAGGCGGCAGCGGGAGACAAAAGCGTGGTTCTGCTGGCAGGGGCAGAAGCTGGCTGGCCACCAGTGGGCTCAGGTGTGAGCTCAATTTTGCTCGGCTAGGGAGAAGGGGGCGTGCAAAAGCGGCCAAGCTCAGCTTCCGGCAGCCTGTAATCCAGCCTCCGGGAGAAGAGCGGGAAACCCAGAAAGGGTAGAAACCAGCCCCGGGGCAAGGGCAGAGGAGCACATCCCTGCCGCACCCGTGCAACCCAGGCTTGCGGTCTGACTTGGTAGCTGGCTCCACCCGCGAGGGTGGAGCCAAAAGCTCAGAAGAGGCGCAGTTGCGCTACGAAGCTGAGCTTGGGCACGCAGCCCTGCCTGGCGGTAGAGCCAAGGCTAGCAGCTGTTCCTTGAGTGGGATCATCCTGCAAAGGCAGGGTGAAAGCTCGGAAACAGGTGGAGACCCGCAGCTGAGCAAAGGTGCTCGCCAGTGCCCTCAGGACCGAGCATAATGTCACACAAGGGGGCGGGGCAAAGGCCAAGGCCACCAACCCTTGTGCACCCGAGCACGTGATCACAGCCACTCTCGTGAAGAGAAAATGCAGAGGCAGAGAAATACAACACAAATAAACCAAGAGAAATTCCCAGAAAAGGACCTAAGTGAATCAGATATAACCAAATTACCAGATGCAGAGTTTAAAATAACGATTGTTAGGATGCTCAAAGATATTAGAACCACCATAGATGGCCATTACGAAAACCTAAATAAAGAGATAACAAATATAAAAAAGGACATTGAAATAATAAAAAAGAATCAGACAGAAATGACAAATACAATATCTGAAATAAAGAATACAATGGAAGGAATTAAAAGCAGGATGGATGAAGCAGAGAATCGAATCAGTGAGTTAGAGGACACAATAAATAAAGGCACGGAAGCAGAGCAGAAAAAAGAAAAGAGACTCAAAAAGTCTGAGGAAACTCTAAGAGAGCTCTGTGACAACATGAAGAGAAATAACAACATTCACATCATAGGGGTTCCTGAAGAAGAAGAGAAAGAACAAGGGATAGAGACTTTGTTCAAACATATAACGGAAAACTTCCCCCAATTAAGGCAGGAAAACGTTTCACATGTTCAGGAAGCACAGAGAACTCCATTAAGGAGAAACCCAAAGAAACCAACACCAAGACACATCATAATTAAATTACCAAAGCTAAATGATAAAGAGAAAATATTAAAAGTTGCTAGAGAAAAAAAGACTATCACCTACAAAGGAGTTCCGATAAGGATGACTTCTAACTTCTCAACAGAAACACTTGAGGCCAGAAGGGAATGGCAAGAAATATTCAAAGTAATGCAGAAGAAGAACCTACAACCAAGACTACTTTATCCAGCAAGGCTATCATTTAAAATTGAAGGAGAAATAAAAAGCTTTACAGACAAAAAAAAGTCAAGGATTTCACTACAACCAAACCAAGGCTACAAGAAATGCTAAGGGATCTGTTGTAAACAGATCAAAGGAAAAAATATATATATAGCAAAAGAGAAAAACAGTTTTAAAGAAAAAAAAATGGCAATAAACAATTACATATCAGTAATAACCTTAAATGTTAATGGATTAAATGATCCGATCAAGAGACATAGGGTAGCTGCATGGATAAGAAAACAGGACCCATACATATGCTGTCTACAAGAGACCCACCTTAAATCAAAAGATGCACACAGACTGAAGATAAAAGGATGGAAAAAAATATTTCACGCAAATGGAAATGAAAAAAAAGCTGGGATAGCAATACTTATATCAGACAAAATGGACTTTAGAACAAAGACCATAGTTAGAGATAAAGAAGGTCACTACATAATGATAAAGGGAGTAATCCAAAAGGAAGATATAATCATTATAAATATCTACGCACCTAATATAGGAGCATATAAATATATAAAGCAGACTTTGATAGACTTAAAGGGCGAGATCAACAGCAATACTATAATAGTAGGAGATTTCAATACCCCATTAACATCATTAGATAGATCCTCAAGAAAGAAAATTAACAAAGAAACAGCTGACTTAAAGGACATATTAGATGAACTTGATTTAATAGATATCTTCAGAACCTTTCACCCTAAAACAGCAGAATATACATTCTTTTCAAGTGCTCATGGTACCCTCTCTAAAATAGACCACATGCTAGGGCAAAAAAGCGGGCTCAACAAATTTAAGAAGATTGAAATCATATCAAGCACTTTCTCTGATCACAATGGCATTAAACTAGAAATCAACCACAATAGAAAAATTGAAAAACATTCAAACACTTGGAAACTAAATAGCATGTTATTAAACAATGAATGGGTTAACATTGAGATCAAAGAAGAAATTAAAAAATTCCTAGAAACAAACGATAATGAGCATACATCAACTCAAAATTTATGGGACACAGCAAAAATTGTCCTGAGAGGGAAGTTTATAGCATTACAGGCATACCTCAAGAAGCTAGAAAAAGCTCAAATAAACAACTTAACCCTGCATCTAAAAGAACTAGAAAAAGAACAACAAGTAAAGCCCAGAGCTAGTAGAAGGAAGGAAATAATAAAGATCAGAGCAGAAAACCTCAGAAACATTGATACGTGAAGACACATGTAGCCCCATGTTCATTGCAGCACTGTTCACAGTGGCCAAGACATGGAAACAACCAAAAAGCCCTTCAATAGAAGACTGGATAAAGAAGATGTGGCACATATACACTATGGAATACTACTCAGCCATAAGAAATGATGACATCAGATCATTTACAGCAAAATGGTGGGATCTTGATAACATTATAAGGAGTGAAATAAGCAAATCAGAAAAAAACAAGAACTACATGATTCCATACATTGGTGGAACATAAAAATGAGACTAAGAGACATGGACAAGAGTGTGGTGGTTACCAAGGGTGGGGGGGGGAGGGAGGACATGGGAGGGAGGGAGGGAGGGAGAGAGTTAGGGGGAGGGGGAGGGGCACAGAGAACTAGATAGAGGGTGACGGAGGACAATCTGACTTTGGGCGAGGGGTTTGCAACATAATTTGATGACAAAATAACCTAGACATGTTTTCTTTGAATATATGTACCCTGATTTATTAATGTCATCCCATTACCATTAATAAAAATTTATTAAAAAAAAAAAAAAGATCAGAGCAGAAATAAATGACATAGAGGCTAAAGAAACAATACAGAGGATCAATGAAACCAGGAGCTGGTTCTTTGAAAAGGTAAACAAGATTGATGAACCTTTAATGAGACTCACCAAGAAAAAAAGAGAGAGGACTCAAATAAATAAAATTAGAAAAGAGAGTGGAGAAATAACAACTGACACAACAGAAATACAAAATATTGTAAGAAAATACTATGAAGAACTGTACGCCAAAAAACTAGACAACCTAGATGAAATGGACAAATTCCTTGAATCATATAATCTTCCAAAAATCAATCTGGAGGAATCAGAAAACCTAAACAGACCAATTACAACAAATGAGATTGAAACAGCTATCAAAAAACTCCCAAAAAAGAAAAGTCCTGGGCCTGATGGCTTCACAAGTGAATTCTACCAAATATTCAAAGAAGAACTAACTCCTATCCTTCTCAAGCTATTTCAAAAAATTCAAGAGGAAGGAAGACTTCCAAACTCCTTTTATGAGGCAAGCATAATTCTGATTCCAAAACCAGGCAAAGACAACACAAAAAAAGAAAATTATAGGCCAATATCCCTGATGAACTTAGATGCAAAAATCCTCAATAAAATATTAGCAAACCAGATCCAGCAATATATAAAAAAAATCATACACCATGATCAAGTGGGATTTATTCTGGGGAGGCAAGGCTGGTACAATATTCGCAAATCAATCAATGTGATTCATCACATAAACAAAAGAAAGGAGAAAAACCACATGATAATTTCAATAGATGCAGAAAAAGCATTTGATAAAGTCCAGCACCCATTCATGATCAAAACTCTCAGCAAAGTGGGAATACAGGGAACATACCTAAACATGATAAAGGCCATCTATGACAAACCCACAGCCAACATCATACTGAACGGGCAAAAATTAAAAGCAATACCCTTAAGATCAGGAACAAGGCAGGGGTGCCCCCTTTCACCACTCTTATTCAACATAGTTCTGGAAGTCCTCGCCACAGCAATCAGACAAGAAAAAGAAATAAAAGGCATCCAAATTGGAAAAGAAGAAGTAAAACTATCATTATTTGCAGATGACACGATATTGTATATAGAAAACCCTAAAGTCTCAGTCAAAAAACTACTAGACTTGATAAAAGAATTTGGCAAGGTGGCAGGATATAAAATCAATACTCAGAAATCAGAGGCATTTTTATACACTAATAATGTACTGTCAGAAAGACAAATCAGGGAATCAATCCCCTTTACCATTGCAACCAAAAAAATAAAGTACCTAGGAATAAATCTAACCAAGGAGATTAAAGACTTGTACTCGGAAAATTATAAAACATTGATAAAAGAAATCAGGGAAGATACGAATAAGTGGAGGCATATACCGTGCTCATGGTTAGGAAGAATAAACATCATTAAAATGTCTATATTACCCAAAGCAATTTATAAATTCAATGCAATACCAATGAAAATACCAATGACTTACTTCAAAGGTATAGAACACATATTCCATAAATTTATATGGAACCAAAAAAGAACACGAATAGCCTCAGCAATCCTGAAAAGGAAGAAAAAAGCGGTAGGTATCACACTTCCAGATATCAAGTTATATTATAAGGCCACTGTACTCAAAACAGCCTGGTACTGGCATAAGAACAGGCACATAGATCAATGGAACAGAACAGAGAACTCAGAAATAAACCCATAGCTCTACGGACAACTGATATTTGACAAAGGAGGTAAGACAATACAATGGAGTAAAGACAGCCTCTTCACCAAATGGTGTTGGGAAAACTGGACAGCTACCTGCAAAAAAATGAAACTAGACCACCAACTTACACCACTCACAAAAATAAACTCAAAATGGATAAAAGACTTGAATGTAAGCTGTGAAACCATAAGCATCTTAGAAGAAAACATAGGCAGTAAGCTCTCTGACATCTCTCGCAGCAATATATTTGCTGATTTGTCTCCACAGGCAAGTGAAATAAAAGACAGGATAAACAAATGGGACTTTATCAAACTAAAAAGCTTGTGCACAGCTAAAGACAATAAGAACAGAATAAAAAGACAAACTACACAATGGGAGAATGTACTTGACATAGCGTCTGATAAGGGGCTAATAACTAAAATTTATAAAGAACTTGTAAAACTTAATACCAGGAAAACAAACAATCCAATCCAAAAATGGGCAAAAGAAATGAATAGACACTTCTCCAAAGAGGACACACAGATGGCCAATAGGCATATGAAAAAATGTTCAACATCACTAATGATTAGAGAAATGCAAATTAAAACCACAGTGAGATATCACCTCACACCAGTCAGAATGGCGCTCATCAATAAAACAACACAGAATAAGTGCTGGCGATGATGTGGAGAAAAGGGAACCTTCCTGCACTGCTGGTGGGAATGCAGACTGGTGCAGCCACTGTGGAAAACAGTATGGAGATTCCTCAAGAAATTAAAAATCGAGCTGCCTTTTGACCCAGCTATACCACTGTTAGGAATATACCCCAAGAACACCATAGCACAGTTTGAAAAGAAGAAATGCACCCCCATGTTTATGGCAGCATTGTTCACAATAGCAAAGATTTGGAAACAGCCCAAGTGTCCATCAGAGGACGAGTGGCTTAAAAAGCTTTGGTATATATATACTATGGAATACTACTCAGCCATAAGAAATGATGACATAGGATCTTTTACAACAACATGGATGGGCCTTGAGAACATTATACTGAGTGAAAGAAGTAAATCAGAAAAAAACTAAGAACTATATGTTTCCATACATAGGTGGGACATAAAGATGAGACTCAGAGACATGAACAACAGTGTTGGGGTTACAGGGTGGGGAGAGGAGAGGGAGGGTGTTAGGGGAGGGGCACAAAGATCATGGTTTTCAGCATTTGCCATATTCCCCCCTTAATCTACAGACAGCAAATATTTACGTATGGTGTTTCCACTATAAAGACTGCTGTCTTAGGGACAAATGCTGATAAACTATTTCAGCAGTTCCTCCTTCTTCAAAGACTTATAAGTAAACATAGAGCTCCAGGTTTCATAGGACATACTCAAGCTCACTCCATGCTCCCTGGAGCTTTAGCACAAGGGAATGCCCCCCCCTTTTTTGTGGGGTTTTTTTTTTTAGTATTTTGTCTTTTATTTATTTTTTTTTTGTATATTTCTGAGGATGGGGATGGGGAGGCAGTCAGACAGACCACAGCATGCGCCTGACTGGGAACCACCTGGCATGCCTACCGGGGGGAATGCTCTGCCCATCTGGGATGTTGCTCCTTTACAACCGGAGCCATTCTAGTGACTGGGTCGGGGGCCATGTGTCCATGCTTAGTGCCCAGGGTGGATTTGCTCCAATGGAGCCTTGGCTGCGGGTGGGAGGAGGGGGGCCGGGAGGAAGGAGAGGGGAGGGAGTGGAGAGGTAGATGGGGGCTTCTCCTGTGTGCTCTGGCCGGGAATCGAACCCAGGAATCCTGCACACCAGGCCAATGACTCCGATCGGTCTACCATATCATGCTTTTTAATTAAAAAAAAATTTACATTTCTTTTGAATGCTGATGAACAGGTGACACCAAATCTTTTTCACCTGCAAACTGCTACCTTCTTTATTAGATCTAGCTAATAACACTGTTCTGTCTCTTTTCCAAATAGCTCCAGATATATGGAAAAGATTTATATAGGCAGATGGGGATCCTCAAACCCCTCAGCGAGATCTTCTGAGAATGGCTATTAAGATACCTAGAGGCAGAAAAAGCCCAATGGAGATCAGGGGGAACTACCAGCTTTTAGGATACACCCTTAAAGGTTCCAACACCCCAAAGGGGTCTCATAGGATGCCATCTGGGTCCTGCTTCAATAGTGGAAAGAAAGGTCATTGAGCTAAAGCCTGCCAGGCTTACACGCCTCTGCTGTGAGGAAACAGGGACACTGGAAGGTGGGCTTCCCCCTCGCTCCTCTAAGGGAGGGTTCAGTCTCTTCCAGCCCTGCTCCAGCCTCCTATGACCTAACCTTGCCCAGAAAGCTGGGTTTTGCCACTGAAGGCTGAAGGTGCCCAGGGCCGTCGGCCCCATCTACGACACTGTGGACGAGCCTAGGGTATTTCTTCCAAGAAGCAGGTAAACTGATCTCATTTGCTCAAGGGCCACTTAACTATGTGTTGCCTGAATAGTCAGGTTTTTTATTCTGCCCTCAAAGATCTCTGTTGTGGGTGTTGATAGTCCTATTTTCTGCTGCTTTGCTTAATATATAGTGTTTCCTTTATCCCTCCTCCCTCAATGCCCCACTCATATTTCAGGCTGGGACCTACTCTTAATTTAGAGCTCTCTTTCTTCCTTTTGCCAACTTGTATTATGAATTTAACTTTGCCACCCAGCTTAGTGTATCCCAAGGTTCTCTTTACCAGGCCACAGTCACAGAGCTCCAGGGAAAAGCAACCTGGTCTCAACTCTCCAGGCAGAGGAGAACAGGAGCTCCATATCCACGCATGCTGCAGATGGCTTTTCCAGTCTATCTGAATCATTATCAGCTAGAAGCAGCGGTCATTGGGACTTGGACATGAGCGGCAAAGTATAGAATAGTGACAACAATTCCAATGCCATGCGGACTTTTCCTGTGGGGAACTTTCCTGGACTCCTGCTCCCTGTGACAGTTCCTAACAGACTGAACTGTGGTTGGGTTGCATTTTTCAGGGATTTGGCATGGTGATGGGGTCAACTTGGACTTGGGGAACATGTTAAGGACACTACTCATTTATGGATTCTTGCTGTATTGGCCAAGAGTTTGCTTAAAGGCTCTTAATCACTGTAAAAAAAAAATAGAGGACTGGATGAAGAAGATGGGGCACATATACACCATGGTGTATTATTCAGCTAGGAGAAATGGTGACATCGAATCACTTATAGCGGAATGGTGGAGTCTTGGTAGCATTGTGCGGGGTGAAATAAGTGAATCAGAAAAAAACAGGAACTGCAGGATTCCATACATTGGTGGGACATAAAAGCGAGACTAAGAGGCATGAACAGGAGTGTGGTGGCTATGGGGGGTGGGGGGAGGGAAGGAGGGAGAGGGGGAGGGGGAGGGGTACAGAGAGAACTGGATGGAGGGTGGCGGAGGATGATCTCTCTTCGGGTGATGGGTATGCAACAGAACTAAATGACAAGATAACCTGGAAATGTTTTCTTTGAATGTATGTACCCTGATTTATTGATGTTGCCCCATTAAAATAAAAATTTATTTATAAAAAAAAAAAAGTTATACATTACCTATATTCCAAAACAAGGTAAAAACACTGCACAGAAAAAAAAAACCTATAGGCCATTATTCTTTTTTTTTTTTATAGGGACAGAGAGTCAGAGAGAGGGATAGACAGGAACAAACAGATAGAAATGGAGAGAGATGAGAAGCGTCAATCATTAGTTTTTTATTGTGACACCTTAGTTGTTCATTGATTGCTTTCTCATATGTGCCTTGACCATGCGCCTTCAGCAGACCGAGTAACTCCTTGCTCGAACCAGGACCTTGGGTACAAGCTGGTGAGCTTTGCTCAAGCCAGATGAGCCTGCGATCAAGCTGACAACCTCGGGGTCTTGAACCTGGGTCCTTCGCATCCCAGTCCAATGCTATATCCACTGTGCCACCGCCTGGTCAGGCTAGGCCATTATTCTTGATGAGCATAGATATTAAAATTATCCACAAAATATTAGAAAACCAAATCTAGCAATGTATTAAAATATAACACACCATGATAAATTGGAAGTTATTACAGGGAGGCAAGGTTAGTATAAAATTTAAAATCAGAAAAAATAATGCATCACAAAAAATAATAATTATCATATGACCATATCAATAAATAAAAAATAAATTTAATAAAATTTAGTGCTCATTCATGATAAGAACTCTCAATAAAACTGCACTAGAGAAAACATATTTTAACATAACAAAGGCCATATTTGCCAAACCTACAGCCAACTTCATAGTCAATGGGCAATTTCCCCTTAATATCAGGAAAAAGAAAAAGGTATCTTCTTTCACCACTTTTATTCAAGATATTACTGGAAGTCCTAGCCACAACAATCAGATAACAAGAAGAAATAAAAGGCATGTAAATTAGAGAGGAAGAGATAAAACTGTTATTATTTGCTGCTGTAATACTATACACAAGACACTAAAGTCTCTGCCAATAAAACCAGTAGATGTAAAATTAATATCCAGATATCAGTGGCATTTGTATATGCCAACAACAAACTGTCATAAAGAGAAGTTAGAAAGACAATCTTATTTACTATTGCAACAAAATAAAATACTAGGAATAAGTTTAACAAAGAAAGTGAAAATTTTGTACTTGAAAAATTTTAAGACATTGGAAAAAGAAACTGAGGATGATACAAACAAGTGGAAGCCCATGTTCATGGATAGAAATAATTTACATCATTGACATGTCCATAATCCTCAAAGCAATTTATAGATCCAGTACAACTCCTATTATAACACCAGTGACATACTTTACAGATTTAGAACAAATATTTTAAAATATTATATGGAACCAAAAAAAAATCCCAAATATCTTCAGCAATCCTGAAAATAAAGAAGAAAGTGAGAGGTGTCATACGTTTGGATGTCAAGCTATATTACAAGGCAATTGTAATCAATCAGCCTGGTACAGGCATAAGAATAGGCACAGAGATCAGTGGAACAGAAAAGAGAATCCAGAAATAAATCTATACCTTTATGTTTAATTAATAGTTGACAAAGAAAGCACAAGTATACAATGGAGTAAAGACAACGTCTTTAATTAATGGTGTTGGGAAAATTGTACAGGTACATACACACAATTTACACCATTTACAAAAATAGCCTCAACATGGATCTACTACTTAAATGTAAGTCATAAAAATATAAAAATTCTAGAAGAAAGCATGCAGTAAAATCTCACACATCTATCACAGCAATATCTTGCTGATATATCCCCTCGAGGAAGTGAAATACAAAAAATAAATAAATAAACCTATAGAACTACATCAAAGTAAAATGCCTTATACACAGCAAAAGATACCATTAACAAAATCAAAAGACAGCACACTCTACACTCTATGAGAGAACATATTTGCAAATACATCTGATATGGGGTTAATAGCTAAAATTTATAAAGAACTTATTAATATCAACACCAGAAAGGTAAAGAATCCAATTTAAAAAATGGGCAAACGACATGAATAGACACTTCTCCAAAGAGGACATACAGATGGCCAATAGGCATATGAGAAAATGTTCTGCATCACTAGTCATCAGAAAAATGCAAATTAAAAACACAACGAGATATAACCTCATATGTGAAAGATTGGCTTCCATTAAAAATGTACAAACATCAAATGCTCGCAAAAGTGTAGAGAAAAAGGAACCTTCCTGCTCTGCTGGTGAGGATGAAAACTTATGTAGCCACTGTAAAAAACATTATGGAATTGCTTCAAGTCATTAAAAATAAAACTGCCTTATGAAGCAGTTATTTTACTTTTAGAGATATATCTTAAAAACCTAAAAAACAGTTACTCAAAAGAAGAGATGCACCTCCATGTTTAGTGTAGTGTTGTTTGCAATAGTCAAGATCAGGAAAAAGCACAAATATCCATCAGTGGACCAGTGAGTAAAAAAATGTGTGGTACATTTACATTATGGACTACTCTTCAGCTATGAAAAAGAAAGAAATCTTACTTTTTGAGACAGCATGGATGTGTCAGGAGATTATTATGCTAAGTGAAATAAGCCAGGCAGAGAAACACAGATATCATTTGATCTCACTTAAAAGAAAAATCTAATGAACACAATAAGCTGTGAACAGAATAGAAACAGAGATAGGGTCTCAGGGAATTGATGGACAGCTGTCAGAGGTTAGGGAGAAGTGGAGACTGAATCAATGAAACTGAACGAATTAGTCAAAAACATATATAAATAACATATACAGCCAACATGGTAGAAATAGCTAAAAGAAAAGGGGCTTGAAAGTGGGGGAGGGCAAAGACAATTATGTGGTCAGAACAAGACTTTGCAGGTGGTGAGGAAGTCATGATGAGGTGTGTAGAGGATATTATATTCTGTGGAACCCTTTAATACATGTCAACACAATAAAATAAATATATATTTTTAATTATAAGTAAAAATACGTACTTTTCAAGATACAGATATTTGTGGTATAAATATCAAATGATGTAAAAATACTCATCTAAAATACATAATAGAATTGCAGGATGGGTTTGGGGGCATATAAAATAGGCAATAAACATAAAAGAGACTTTAAATGCACTAGTAATATTTATGTCTTAAATTGAATATTAGCTAGCATCATACTAAATGTTAAAAAACTGAACATTTTTTTCTCTAAAATCAGTAACAAGACAAGGCTGTCCACTATCTCCACTCTTATTCAACATAGTGCTAGAAGTTCTAGCCAGAGCAATCAAAAAAGAGAGAAATAAAGGCATTAATATTAGAAAAGAAGTAAAATTTTCACTTTTTCAAGGTAACATGATTCTGTATATAGAAAACAACAAAGACTTCACAGAAAGACTATTAGAAACAAGAAACCAATACAGTAAGGTTGCAGGATACAAACTTAATATACAGAACTCTATTGCTTTTATATACATTAACAATAAAGTTTTGGAAAATGAACTAAAAAAAATAGTTTCTTTTACAGTTGCAACAACAAAAACAAAAATACCTCGAAATAAAAAATAAAGAATGCAAAGGACCTATATATTGAAACCTACAAAGCATTACACTGGGGAACAAAATTTTTGTTGCATCCTCCTCAAATACACTTGTTCTTACCTAATTTGAATGTGCTGATCTCAAATCTGACATTAGTTTTTCTCTGTAAGCTACAAATTTTTGCAATTCAAAGTCTTAGATTTTTATCTTATTGTAATATTTTCAACATTTAGTTTAACATAATAAAGGAGAATATCTTCTTGTGCATCATCTTTGTGAAAATATAATTTATATAATGCAGTAAATACACTAATACACTAAAAGATATGATTGCATCAGAATTTGTCCACAATTTTGAAATAGAACATATTAAAACACTTATGTTAATCATAAAATTTGTGCAAAACTTATTTCAGTTCTATTCAGGCAAAAATTTGCATTTGTAGCTCCAGCTTTTGTGACTTGTTGAGAACAATCTCCTTTGATGCTCCTTAGATGCTGCCATCACTAACAGCTCCAGGATTTGGGGGAAACTTATCAAGTTGACTGTTGAGGAAGTAAATCTTAACACTCAGGTTACATCCAATGTCATTGAAAGCCAATATCATCCTTTGAACCAGTTCATACTTTTCTACTTTTTTGTTGCCAAGGAAGTTCTTTGTTTGTAACAGCCACAGAAGACTTCCATGCTACTTTCTCCTCCTTCTTCATCTTCCTGGCAAATTATTTGTCACATATGAGGGTTCGAATTTGACGTCCATTGAATACACCTGCTTTTATCTTCTCAAAAGATAATTCAGGAAAAGCACAAATAATATATTGAAAGCATTCACTTTCTCTATACAAAACTTGAACAAACTGCTTTATTAATCCAAGTTTGATGTGAAGTGGGGTGAAAATGATCCTGTCTCAATTAACTACAGGTTGATTCACAATATTTTGCATCCCTACTTTCAGAGCTTCACATTTTTGCCACAACTTCTGTGTCCAGTGTTTCTCCCGAGTTCAGCTGTTCCACAAACACAGAAAGCAAGGATACTTTGTGAAACCTCTTCATTGTCTTAGCAGGAAATTTTCCATTTTAACATCCATGCAAATGATCCATTTATGCTCCTCATCATTCAGTAATTCAAGGACAATTTTTATGTTATTATAATCTTTTCACAGATGAGTTGAATAACCAATTGGAACTGCTCCATAATCATTACCATTGTGTAGGAGAACACATTTTAGACTCCATTTAGAACTGTCATAAAATAGCTGCCATTCTGTTGGACTGTAAGTGGTAACACTGAACTAGCTGTGAAGACTACTGATATCATGACAGTAAACAAGGTGTTTGTCTTCAGAAAAAAAGTCCACAAAAATTTGTTCACGCTTCCTGAAATAGGATACTTTAGCTAACCGGTGAAGTACATTCTTTTCTTGAAGCCCAGAGGCTAATAAATCAAGTGCTTTCTTTGATAGGCCAAATCTCTAACTGTCATTTAATTCAGGTTGGCTAAACTGCTGAGGGGTTAATGACTACTTGGCTTCAGAAGAGGACCCTTCAGATTCTACAATCATTTTCTCATGCATCTTATTAAAATACACCTGATCACCATGTTCACTTTTTTTGTCCTTAGAAAAAATAAAACCATTGAAAACTGGAACCAGGAGTGTCTCAGAGTGTGGGATAGGTCATATTGCTGAAGGAATATTAGGATATGTGATCATATGCCATTTTTTCTTGCTGATGCCCTTTGTATGAATCAGACAGAAATAACAGTAACTGCTGTGGTCCTTAGGTTCATGCCAAACCATGAAAATTCCAAAAGTCATTCCTTTGTGTTTTCCTTTTGTCCAGTCATGAAGCATTTCCTCACAATTAGATGAGCACTGCTTTTCTCTTGATCACCAAGAGGAACTTGAAAATAGGCAATATATTCATGTGTCACAAATGACAAAATATTACGCCTTTGACGTTCAAGTGTATAACAGCCACATATAAAACAGAAGGTGTCAGAACTATTCTTGCATTTTTGCCTACTCCAAGAAGCCATGATTTAGTCTTAAAACAAAATAAGAGGGTGTTTTTTTTATCAAATAATAATTTTTACATTTTAAAACAACTACAATTATGTAAAATTGATGTTTGTAAAACATTGATTGACTTGTGGTTATGTGAAATCTAAAAGTCATTGCCCTTTAACTCCAATTTCAAAACCAATGCATGCCATTAACTGTAACAAAAAGAAATTAAAATTGAGTAAGAACTGGAGCATGCACCAAAAAGCAGATTTCAAATTTGTTGCAGAAATATATAGAAAAAAATTCTAAAACCTCATGCAACAGAAAATGAAAAAAAATTGTTGCTCTGTGTTATTAATGGAAAAAAAGACAAAATAAAATGGAAAAATACCCCATGTTCTTGGATAGAAATAATACATATAACTTAAATGGCCATATTACCCAAAGCAATATACAAATTTAATGCAATTTTCATTAAAATTTCAATGTCATTTTTTTAGAGAAATGAAACCATAAAAACACCAGATTTTTATGGAACCATGAAAAACCCTGAATAACCAAAGTAATCCTGCAATAAAAAACAAAGCTGGAGGCATTACAATACCTGACTTCAAATCATACTACAGAGCCACGATAATCAAAACAGTGTGGTATTGGTAGGAAAATAAATACAGACCAATGGAACAGAATTGAAAACCCAAAAATAAAACCACATATACATGGGCAAATCATCTTTGATAAAGGAGCCAAACACACACAATGTAGATAAGAAAGCCACTATAATAAATGGTGTTGGAAAAATTGGAAAGCAACAAGTGAAAGAATAAAAACTGCCTAAAATTTGTCCCCTTGCACAATAATTGATACAATATGATTCCAAGACCTAAATATAAAACCTGAAACAATAAATTACATAGAAGAAAACCTAAGTACTAAACTCATGGACCTTGGCCATAGAGAATATTTTATGAATTTGACCCTAAAGACAAGGGAAGTAAAGGCAAAGATAAATGACTGGGATTATATCAAATTAGAAAGCTTCTGCACAGCAAAAGTAACTGACAATAAAACAAATAGGCAGCTAACCAAATAAGAGATAATATTTGCAAACAGCTCAGATAAGGGATTAATATCCAAAATATATTAAGAACTCACAAAACTCAACAACAAACAAGCAAACAATTCAATAACAATAATAGAGTGAGGACATAAATAGACACTCCTCCCAAGAAGAATTACAAATGGCTAATAGAATTATGAAAGAATGCTCATCTTTACCAGCTATTAGAGAAATGCAAATCAAAACTATAATGAGATATCATCTCATACCTGTTAGAATAGCTATTATCAATAAGACAGGTAACAACAAGTGTTGGAGAGGCTGTAGACAAAAAGAAACTCATTTATTGTTGGTGGGAATGTAAATTAGTACAACCCATTATAGAAGAAAGTATGGTGGTTCCTCAAAAAACTAAAAATAGAACCACCATATGACCCAGCAATTACTCTACTAGGTATATACCCCAGAATTTGAAAACATTGGTATGTAAAGACACATGGACCCTCATGTTGATTGCAGCATTTATTCACAGTGGCCAAGACATAGAAACAACCAAAATGCCCTTCAATAGAGGATTAGATGAAAATGTGATACATATATACAATCAAATAGTACTCAGCCATAAGAAACAATGACATAGTATAGTTAACGACAACATGGATGGATAACATTATACTGAGTGAAATAAGTGAATCAGAAAAAGGTAAGAACTGTATGATTCCATACATAGGTTGGGCACAAAACTGGGATTCATGGACATAAAGAGGAGTGCAGTGGTTTCCAGGGAAAGGTGAAAGGGGAAAGAGGAAAAAAGATGGGGAACAGGGGAGATATAAAGAGGAACAAATATAAGTGATGGAGGATAACCTCACTTTGAGTGATGAGTATACAACATAATTTACTGTCCAAATGACATGGAGATATTTGCCCAAAATCTTTGTACTCTAGTTTACCAATGTCACCGTGTTAAATTTAATCATCTAAATAAAAATTTTAAAAAATCAAATATTAGTCATACTTGTTTCTATTTTATTATTGTTTAAAAAGTGTTTGTGTATGTATGTATATATGCGTGTCTAAATATAGGCACTCACGAAAAGGATTCATATAATGGCTAAATGTGACACTTGAATAACTGACATTTTAAAAAAGTATTTGACTGTAAATGGATAAGGCACAAAAAGTAATTAATTAAATAGACTTATTATAAAGCTGCAATTAAATAATTTTTTTTAAATTTGAAACTCTAAGAATGTTTTTATGCATTATACTTTTCTGTGTGATGGAAATGCATTGACAAAACAATGAAAACACAGTTCTTACTCTGTAATGGGTGAGAAAAACATTGAATAAGTAAACGATTCAAAAATGCATACTTAGAAACTTTAGTAAGAGTATAACACCAACAAATACTGAGTAGGTAAAACTTGTACTACCACTTCATGGAGGAGAAAACTGAGGTATGTTTATGTTAAGCAACTTACTCAAGGTCAAATAGTTTATAAATGAAGCAACTATGAATCAAACCCAGGCAGTCTGACCACAGTGGCCAAGCTCCTTTGCTATACTGAATAGGAAATCATTTGAATATGCAGAACAATAAAGTTTATGTTAGCTTCTATTGGTCAGGAAAGACCTACCTGAAAACTTATTTGACCTTAGAAATAAAGCATCAGATAAAGCAGACTTTATCTCTTGTATGTCTTAAATAATGTAAGTGGTAGGAAGTCTAGAAGGCAGATAGGCACAAGGAGAATACAGAAGAGAAAAGTCATAAAGAGAACCCTTTGTTCTTCAGCTCCTCCACTCATTTTCTCAGGTCTCATGAGGAGCATATGGCAGAGGGGATTGCAATAAAATGTTTTGTGAGGGCCTGGCATCAGGCAGCAAAAGATCAAGACAAGAGCATCAGTTACCACCTTAACTGCAGCTAGTATTTCTACTTTGGCTTCTCCTCGGGAAACTCTAAGGTTCCAGATAAGTACCCAGGCCCTGAAAAGCTGCTTCTAAATGTCTTTCTTTAGTGTTCCTTTGTTTAACTGAGTCCTGCCTTACACTTTCTTTAGGGTCAGGCCTCTATTCAGTGCTCAACCTAGGCAACTCCTTTAAGGTATTGCACTCTGAACAAGTCTCAAGCCTCTGCAGTAAGCAGCAGGCTAGTTGCCAAGAAAAATAATTGATTATAGTAAGATGATTACAATGCACTTTAGAAATATCTCAAAATATTGTCTATTATTAAACAGTCTTTCAAGAATGTGGTGCCATTTAGTATGAAAACCAGAAATACTTGTTTATAATAGTGCAATCACTATTTGACTTGGGAAGATGATGCAATAAAACAGGATGCACATTTTAAAAATGATCACATTAAGAAAATGCTAGATGATGATGATTATTATTATTATTATTATTGTATTTTTCTGAAGCTGGAAACAGGGAGAAACAGTCAGACAGACTCCCGCATGCGCCCGACCGGGATCCACCTGGCACACCCACCAGGGGCGATGCTCTGCCCACCAGGTGGTGATGCTCTGCCCCTCCGGGGCGTCGCTCTGCTGTGACCAGAGCCACTCTAGTGCCTGGGGCAGAGGCCAAGGAACCATCCCCAGCGCCCGGGCCATCTTTGCTCCAATGGAGCCTTGGCTGCGGGAGGGGAAGAGAGAGACAGAGAGGAAGGGGAGGGTGGAGAAGCAAATGGGTGCTTCTCCTATGTGCCCTGGCCAGGAATTGAACCCAGGTCCCCTGTACTCCAGGCCGATGCTCTACCGCTGAGCCAACCAGCCAGGGCTAGATTATTTTTTAATAATATTATTTTATAGACTCAGAGAGGGACAGTTAGGGACAGACAGAGAGGAATGGAGAAAGATGAGAAGCATCAATTCTTCATTGCAGCAGCTTAGTTGTTCACTGATTGTTTTCTCATATGTGCCTTGACTAGGGGGATACAGCAGAGTTAGTGACCCCTTGCTCAAGCCAGCAACCTTGAGGTTTCAAACCTGGGTCCTCTGAGTCCCAGACAAATGCTCTATTCACTGTGCCACCATCTCGTCAGGCAATAATGCTAAATTTTGAAATTAGTGTTGACTTCACAGATAATGTGCAGAGAATTAATGATGTTTTTATTATTGTTTTCATAAGAAAAAAATTGAAATTACTTAAACTCTAGAAGAAAATACTTTATTGCTCCTGAATCTCATTCATAACTAAAATCTTCAATTGTTTCTGAGCAGATTTTTTAAAGACGAACTCTATGAACAGTTTGCTTGCAGATAAAGCTGTGAATTTAACTTAAAGAAATAGATAGATAAGAAAATATATTTTATGAAACTGATAGCAGCCCCTAAACTATGATTGAAAAGATGAAAGATAAAAATTTTAAAGGCAAAAAATTTTAAACACATGTGAATGTGATATATTAATGCTCTCTTATCCAAAACTGTTTTACATAAATATTACAAAATGTGAAAGATGACATCAGAGTAATAGTGGTGTGAGAGATACTCCTGACCTCTCTCCTTTCAATTTCAGTAAATTGAACAGCTATAATGCAGTAAAGCAACTCTAGCTGAGCTCACAAGTGTGCCTGAAAGATCCGTGTACCAAATGGACTATAGGTGAGAAATTTTGAAAAGGTGAAAGACATAACACAATCACGGTAGGCTCTGGAGAAAGCCTGGAGTGACTGGGTTTTTTTTTCTCTACTGGTGTTACTGAGAGGATAAAATCCTGGAATTTATTGGTCTCCTTCTGCTGAGAGAAGCAGAGAAACTAAGGGGCAGAGAAGGCAATACTAAACCATAGTGGTAACAGAATGAAGGAAAATAGCCAGTGTTTCCATGGTCTTCTGGCAACTTGCATTGAGTGCAGAGAAAAAGAAAAACAAAGTGCAGCCCCCTAGCCATCCAGATCCTGCCTCCCTCACCTCACAAGGTACCGATAGTGGCAGTGACTGACCCTACAGCTAACTGTCCAGAACCACTCTCTCCCCAGGAAAACAGAAGTGCTTTGCATCTGTTAAGATATGAGATTGCGATTGCTAAAGCCAAAAAACCTTAAAGCCGTCAAAATACACCCTACCCACCAAAGTGGCTGCAGCCCAGCCTACATCATTGCAACAGCAACATCTCAGCAGAGGTGAGGCCAATAATCTCACCAAGCTAAAACTTGTAATACAGTGCCACCTACTGGAATAAAAGTGACCACTTAAAACTGATCTTTTTTTTTTTGTATTTTGATTTTTTTCTTTTTCTTCTTTTTCTCTTTTTTAAATTTTATTTTCTTTAACTTTTATATTTTAATTTTTATTTTAATAAGTATTTTGGGTTTTTTGTTTTTCACTCTATTTTTGTGTATTTTTTACTTGTCATTATTTTTTAAATTTTTATATTTTTATTGTGTTTTTTTCATTTCTGTTTGTCACATTTTTAGCTTTCTTTTGTTTGAGTTCTTAACAATACCACACTCAAATGCAATCAAGGAAGAAGAAATTGATCACTATGGTTACACAACACAGACTACTAGTTCAGAAAAAAAATTTAAATATACAGAAAGCAATCTCAATCACATGAAAACCTTGGAGTTAAATGACAAAAAATTCTAACTGAAAGTTCTGACAATACTCAATGAGATGCAAGAATACAATAATAGGCAATTTAATGAAGTCAAAGAATAAATTAAGAAAGAAAATGAGTACTTTAATAAGGACATTAAAACATTATATAAGAACCAAACAGAGGTTGAGAACTCAATTCATGAATTGAAAAATAAGGTAGCAAGTTTAGCTAATAAAACAGGCCAGACAGAAGAAAAAAACAGTGATATTAATGACTATAAATGTGACAGTGAGAAGAGAGAGACTCAAAAATTAAAAAAATATATAGAGCTCTACAGAATTGTCTGACTTCATCAGAAAGAGCCATATAAGAATAATAAGTATAGCCTGACAAAGCAATGGTGCAGTGGATAGAGAATTGGATTGGTATGCAGATGACCCAGGCTAAAACCTCGAGGTTACCGACTTGAGCACAGGTTTATCAAGTTTGAGAGCAGGATCATAGACATTACCTCATTGTCACCGGCTTGAGCTCAAGGTCACTGGCTTCAGCAAAAGGTTACTTGCTCTACTGTGGTCCCCCCCATCAAGGCACATATGGAAAAGCAATTGATGAACAACTAAGATGCTACAACAAAAAGTTGGTGCTTCTTATCTCTCTCCCTTTCTGTCTGTTCCAATCTGTCCCTCTCTCTGTCTCTCTGTCTCTATCACGATTAAAAGAAAAAAATAATAGGTATATCACAAGGGAGAAGAGAGATGGAAATGGTGATCCTATTTGAAAAAATAATTGATGAGAACTTTTCAAGCACACAGAAAGAAATAAATCCTCAAATCCAAGAAGAAAACAGAACTCTGAGTTACCCAAACCTAAACAGACCTTGTCCAAGGAATATCATAATAAAATTGTCAAAAATCAATGACAAAGAAAGAATCTTCAGGTAGCTATAAAAAGAACATAACATATAAAGAAAGGCCCATAATATCCAAAATTTACAAAGAACTCATAAAACTCAACAACAAACAAACAAGCAATCCAATAAAAAAATGGGAAGAGGACATGAACAGACACTTCTCCCAGGAAGAAATACAAATGGCCAACAGATATATGAAAAGATGCTCAGCTTCATTAGTTATTAGAGAAATGCAAATCAAAACTACAATGAGATACCACCTCACTCCTGTTAGATTAGCTATTATCAACAAGACGGGTAATAGCAAATGTTGGAGAGGCTGTGGAGAAAAAGGAACCCTCATTCACTGTTGGTGGGACTGTAAAGTAGTACAACCATTATGGAAGAAAGTATGGTGGTTCCTCAAAAAACTGCAAATAGAACTACCTTATGACCCAGCAATCCCTCTACTGGGTATATACCCCAAAACCTCAGAAACATTGATACTTGAAGACACATGTAGCCCCATGTTCATTGCAGCACTGTTCACAGTGGCCAAGACATGGAAACAACCAAAAAGCCCTTCAATAGAAGACTGGATAAAGAAGATGTGGCACATATACACTATGGAATACTACTCAGCCATAAGAAATGATGACATCAGATCATTTACAGCAAAATGGTGGGATCTTGATAACATTATAAGGAGTGAAATAAGTAAATCAGAAAAAAACAAGAACTACATGATTCCATACATTGGTGGAACATAAAAATGAGACTAAGAGACATGGACAAGAGTGTGGTGGTTACCAAGGGTGGGGGGGGAGGGAGGACATGGGAGGGAGGGAGGGAGAGAGTTAGGGGGAGGGGGAGGGGCACAGAGAACTAGATAGAGGGTGACGGAGGACAATCTGACTTTGGGCGAGGGGTTTGCAACATAATTTGATGACAAAATAACCTAGACATGTTTTCTTTGAATATATGTACCCTGATTTATTAATGTCATCCCATTACCATTAATAAAAATTTATTAAAAAAAAAAAAAAAAAAGAAAGGCCCATTACATTATCATCAGACTTCTCAGCAGGAACTCTACATGTCATAAGAGAGTGGACACAAACATTTAAAGCACTGAAATAGAGAAATAACCAGCCAAGAATACTATATTCATCAAAAATAGCCTTCAAATATGAAGGAGAAATAAAAACTTTAACAGACATACAAAAACTGAGGAAATCTATCAGCAGAAAATACCCACTGCAGAAAATACTTAAGGGGATTATTTAACCACACACAAAGAACAAATCAAAAGGACAAGTAAAAACTCCAACAAGGTCACAATAAAAACAGGAATAATCAGTGACAACAATAACATAAAAGGGAAGAGATAAAAACCTACAGTAGCAAGGGAGGATGAAGTGCAAAAGCACTCCTCATACAAAAAATCCTTGTACATATGAAAATTTTTTATAATAATCTAATCATAACCACAGGCCAAAAAGCCACTACTGAGACACACAGCTTGAAAAATGAAGCAATGGTGGAAAGAAGTATGAAATAACCATACAGAAACAACTAGGAGGAGTACAAAAGAGAACAATGAAATGAGATGCAGAGCTACCAGAGGAAAACAAACACATAAAATTACTGTAAAAAATTCTCAAACATCAATAATTACCCTAAATATAATTGGACTGACAACAAATAAGATGCACAGAGTAGCAGATTGGATTCAAAAGCAAAACCCAAACATATGCTATTTTTAGAAGAGACATCAGTTTTGGTGATTGTGCTGGTGTACATTGCAGGCACCAATACCAGTCTAGCAAGTACCTCCCCCTGAGGCCATTTCCATTCACACTGGGTCCAGTTACACAGAGCAAAACTGATGGAATATCTTCACCACCAGGTAATAGAGCTAGATTAACTGTCAGCCCCAATGCTGCCAGATTAGGTGAAGTACAACCTGCCCATCAGAATTTTACAGAATTCTGTCAAAGTTTTAAAACATGGTTACAATTACTTGCTTAGAAATCATCTCTGTTTGTAGCCTTTGATTTGAACTTTCAGAGTTTTGTGGAATAGAATGGGAGAGTGGTTAGCCTTGTCTTGTTCATCATTTTAGAGAAAAAGCTTCCATTTTTTCAGCATTTAGTATGATATTAGCTGATAGTTTATTATATATGGCCTTTATTATGTCGAGGTACATTTTTTCTATTCCAATTTTATTAAGTGTTTTAAATATAAAGGGATGTTTTATCTTATTGAGTGCCTTTTTTTCATCTATTGATAGAATCATATGACTTTTATTCTTAGTTTTATTGATGTTCTGTTATTACATTGATCAATATATGTATGTTGAACCATCCTTGTGCTCCTGGAATGCATCTCACTTAATCGTGATGTATTATTTTTTTTAATGTGTTGTTGTATTCAATTGGCTAGTATTTTGTTTAGGATTTTTGGATCTGTATTTATTAAAGATATTGATCTGTATTTTTTTTCTGTTGTCCTTGCCAGGTTTTGGTACGAGGGTTATGTTGGCCTCATAAAATGTTTTAGGGAGTATTGCTTCTACATTTCTTGGAACATTTTCTGAAAAATAAAAACCATATCTTTTTGATACTTGTTTCTATTTTCTCCCTGCATATATATATATATATATATATATATATATATATATATATATATATATTTCCACTTCTTTGTGACTCAGTCTAGGAGAATGTGTAGTTCTAGGAATATATTCATTTCTTCCAGATTGTTGAATTTGGTGGCATATAACCTTTCATTATATTCTAGTATGATCCTTTGTTATATCTATGATGTCTGTGGTAATTTCTCCTTTTTCAATTCAGATCTTGTTTATATGAGTCATTCTTATTTTTTCCTTAGTGAGCTGACCAATAGTTTGTCAATTTTGTTGATCTTTTCAAAGATCCAACCCTTTGATATATTAAATTTTTCTGTTTTTGTTTTCTCTTTCATTTAGTTCTGTTCTAATTTTTACTATTTCTTTTCTTCTGCTGATTTTGTGTAGCCTTTGTTCTTTGTTGTTGTTTTTTTTTGTTTATAAAATAATATTACATTGTTTATTTATGATCTCTCTGGATTACTGACCTAAGCCTGCAGTGGTATAAACTTCTTTATTTTCACTGCTTTTGTTGCATCCCAGGTATTTTGATATGTCATTTTCTCATTTTCATTTGTTTGTATATATCTTTTTTGTGTGTGTGACAGAGAAAAAGAGAGAGTAACACAGAAATAAACAGGCAAGAATAGAGAGAGATGAGAAGCATCAATTCTTCCTTGTGGCACCTTAGTTGTTCATTGATTGTGTTTTCATATGTGCCTTGACCAGAGGACTACAATGGAGCAGATGATTCCTTCCTCAAGCAAGCGACCTTGAGCTCAAGCCAATAACCATGGGCTACAAGCCACCAAAATTTGGGCTCAAGCCAGTGAGCATGGGTCATGCTTATGATCCCACAGTCAATCCAGTGGCCCCATGCTGAAGCTGGTAATTTTGTTGACAAGCAGGATGAGCCTAAACTCAAACCAGCGACCTTGAGGTTTTGAACCTGGGTCCTTTGCATTTTAGTTCAATGCTCTATCTACTACTTGGTCAGGCTGTATAAATCTTTAAATCTCTGCATTTATTTCTCCTTTGACCCAGTAATTTTTTAGAAGTATATGTTTAATGTCTACTTGTTTATGGGTTTCTTTAATTCCTTTTTACAATTGAATTCCAATTTCAAACTTTATGGTTAGAAAATACACTTGTAGTGACGTCACGGAAATGGCGCCGTGAGCAGCGCATCCGACAGATCTCCCCAAAATCTCAACAAATATATCAACTAGAAACAGAAAAATTTATCCTCGGAGCATTCCGGAGTTCCACACAAACTGAAAGCGAAAGGACTGTTATCACTTGAATCTAAGAGACGAGGGTGTGGAGGAAGCTAACTACCACACAGACGTTTATTCAAGCCGCGGAGGGAGTGCGCCTGTGGTGAATCGGTCCACACTCAGAGAGCGGCGCCCTGCGAGCAGCCGCTGGCGCGCATGTGCCCAGTGCCGCGGTCTGGTCGCAGAGCGAGCACCGCCAGCATCCCCAGTGGCCTGCTCACTGCGAGTGAGAGTCCCCAGCCACCGGTGCCCGGAGCACCCATTCGCGCGCGTGCCCTGGGCATCACACACGCACAGAGCGCCCCACTGGCCCACACACTAAAGGTGCCCCATTAACCCACGCACCCGGTGCGCCCCAGCCGCCAGCGGTGGGGTGAGTGGGAGAGGCACCAGGGCTGTCTTTTCTAGTCGGGAGATTCTCTCCGTGGGCGGGGCACCTCACCCAGCCATTCAAGCTAACAATCAAGCGTTGGGGGAGGGGCGCGCAGGCAGCCTGAAATACCTTCTGAAGCACAGCTTCGGATCCAATCACTGAAATTAGCTTAACCCATGAAATCTGCGCACCCACGGGGCTCTAATTGATAAGATCTCTCTCAGTTTAGCGATCCAAGACAAGAAGCGTGATATTTTTTAGTGCCTCTCGCTAAAGGGATGGGGGCAACTTCTGATTGACAGAGCCTCCATATTCAGGGATATACGCTAACAAGAGGGACTTGGCAGATAATAAGACCTATACAGCAAGCAGTGACTAGTGCCTCTTCTTCCCAGCCAAAACAGGCTACAAAGTGTGGAAAGCCTGGGTTGAGTGGTCCAACTGAATGCTAGGCACTGAACAGTCACCTTGACAACAATTGACTCCCAGCCCCGCCTGATTACGCTGGAGGCTCTGACTGCCAGAGCCTTTCCCAAAACCTTGCGCTGAGTGGGGATAGAGTGGGGATTTCCTAGCTCTTTAAGCCTCTTACTCCCCAGGCAGAAGCAGTAGCAGCCTTATAGCTGGATCGCCAGGCTGCTAATTCAGGAAGGGGAGACTAGGAGAGAGACTTCAGGAAAGCAAACTCTCTCATTGTTGGACCCTGCAAACACCAACAAGCCTTGACTACCAGCAAGACTAAAGCCAATTATGTGACATTGCCATAGAATCCCATCAACTGAAAATCCCTACCTAAGTGTGACACAGGGGCAGAGCCTGGGGTACAGAGTCACCAACCAGGAAGAGGGAGAGAAAAGAAAAAGGAAGAAGTTCACCTCTCAAAATCAAGAAAAATCCACAGACTTTATAACTTGTTCCACTAATTTTTCATTGTTGTTGTTTGTTTCTTCTATCTTATTGCCTTATTATTATTATTTCTATTTTCTCCACCTCAGTCCTTTTATTCTCTGCCCATCTTATGCTTCCCTTTTCTTGAACTACACTACCCATGAGTGTTACATTTTATTTCTTTTCTTCATTCACACCCTCCTTTAGGGTTACACTCCAAAACACTTCACTCTCACTCTCTCCCCTTTTGTTTTGTTTTGTTTTTTTCTCTTCCTTTTTTTCTTCCTTCGTTTTTCCCTTTTTCTTATTTTTTCCTTTCTGTTTGTTTCTTCTTTTCTCCTTTTACTTTTCCTCCCATTTAATCCTCAATCACAAACAAGTTATTTAATTTGGGACTCAAGTTTTTTTTGTTTTATTTATTTATTTATTTTTTTGCTTTTGTTTATGATTTTTTTGTTTGTTTATTTTTGTGACATTTTGGGTACTTTTTATGTTGCTTTTTAACTCACTAGCATTCCTCCCAACCCAAGGTCTCCATTGTGTTTAGTTTTCGCTCCACTTAATACAACAGATTTTTACTTATTTTTTTTTCCAGTTTTTTTTTTATTAAATTTAATGCAGTGACATTGATAAATCAGGGTACATATGTTGAGAGAAAATATCTCTAGATTATTTTGACATTTGATTGTGCTGTATACCCCTCCCCCAAAGTTAAATTGTCTTCTGTCATCTTCTATCTGGTTTTCTTTGTGCCCCTCCCCTCCCCTAACCCCTCTCTCCTTCACCCCCTCCCCCCTCCCCCAACCTCCCGCCCCTGTTGCCATCACATTCTTGTTCACGTCTCTGAGTCTCATTTTTATGTCCCTTCTATGTATGGATTCATCTTAGTTTTTTTTTTTCTGATTTACTTATTTCACTCCGTATAATGTTGTCAAGGTCCATCCATGTTATTGTAAATGATCCGATGTCATCATTTCTTATGGCTGAGTAGTATTCCATAGTATATATGTACCAAAGCTTTTTAATCCACTCGTCCTCTGACGGACACTTGGGCTGTTTCCAGATCTTCGCTATTGTGAACAATGCTGCCACAAACATGCGGGTGCATTTCTCCTTTTCGAGCCGTTCTATGGTGTCCTTGGGGTATATTCCTAAAAGTGGGATAGCTGGGTCAAAAGGCAGTTCGATTTTCAGATTTTTGAGGAATCTCCATATTGTTTTCCACAGTGGCTGCACCAGTCTGCATTCCCACCAGCAGTGCAGGAGGGTTCCCTTTTCTCCACATCCTCGCCAGCACTTATTCTGTGTTGTTTTGTTGATGAGCGCCATTCTGACTGGTGTGAGGTGATATCTCATTGTGGTTTTAATTTGCATTTCTCTAATGATTAGTGATGTTGAGCATTTTTTCATATGCCTATTGGCCATCTGTATGTCCTCTTTGGAGAAGTGTCTATTCATCTCTTTTGCCCATTTTTGGATTGGGTTGTTTGTCTTCCTGGTGTTGAGATTTACAAGTTCTTTATAAATTTTGGTTATTAACCCCTTATCAGACGTATTGTCAAATATATTCTCCCATTGTGTAGTTTGCCTTTTTATTCTGTTCTTGTTGTCTTTAGCTGTGCAAAAGCTTTTTAGCTTGATATAGTCCCATTTGTTTATCCTGTCTTTTATTTCACTTCCCCGTGGAGATAAATCAGCAAATATATTGCTCTGAGAGATGTCGGAGAGCTTACTGCCTATGTTTTCTTCTAAGATGCTTATGGTTTCACGGCCTACATTTAAGTCTTTTATCCATTTTGAGTTTATTTTTGTGAGTGGTGTAAGCTGGTGATCTAGTTTCATTTTTTTGCAGGTAGCTGTCCAATTTTCCCAACACCATTTGTTAAAGAGGCTGTCTTTACTCCATTGTATTTCCTTACCTCCTTTGTCAAATATCAGTTGTCCATAGAACTGTGGGTTTATTTCTGGGTTCTCTGTTCTGTTCCATTGATCTATGTGCCTGTTCTTATGCCAGTACCAGGCTGTTTTGAGTACAACGGCCTTGTAGTATAACTTGATATCAGGAAGTGTGATACCTCCCACTTTATTCTTCTTTTTTAAGATTGCTGAGGCTATTCGTGTCCTCTTTTGGTTCCATATAAATTTTTGGAATATGTGTTCTATATCTTTGAAGTATGTCATTGGTATTTTAATTGGTATTGCATTAAATTTATAGATTGCTTTGGGTAATATAGACATTTTAATGATGTTTATTCTTCCTAACCATGAGCACGGTATATGCTTCCACTTGTTTGTATCTTCCTTGATTTCTTTTATCAATGCTTTGTAATTTTCTGAGTACAAGTCTTTAGTCTCCTTGGTTAAGTTTACTCCTAGGTATTTTATTTTTTTGGTTGTAATTGTGAAAAGGATTGTTTCCTTAATTTCTCTTTCTGACTGTTCATTGTTGGCATATAAAAATGCCTCTGATTTCTGAGTATTGATTTTATATCCTGCCACTTTGCTGAATTTATTTATCAGGTCCAGTAGTTTTTTGACTGAGACTTTAGGGTTTTCTATATACAATATCATATCATCTGCAAATAATGATAGTTTTACTTCTTCTTTTCCAACTTGAATGCCTTTTATTTCTTCTTCTTGTCTGATTGCTGTGGCTAGGACTTCCAGGACTATGTTAAATAAGAGTGGTGAAAGGGGGCACCCCTGCCTTGTTCCTGATCTTAAGGGTATTGCTTTTAATTTTTGCCCATTGAGTATGATGTTGGCTGTGGGTTTCTCATAGATGGCTTTTATCATGTTGAGGTATGTTCCCTGTATTCCCACTTTGCTGAGAGTTTTGATCATGAATGGGTGCTGGATTTTATCAAATGCTTTTTCTGCATCTATTGAAATTATCATATGGTTTTTCTCCTTCTTTTTGTTTATGTGATGAATCACATTGATTGATTTACGAATATTGTACCAGCCTTGCCTCCCCAGAATAAATCCCACTTGATCATGGTGTATGATTTTTTCCATATATTGTTGGATCCGGTTTGCTAATATTTTGTTGAGGATTTTAGCATCTATATTCATCAGAGATATTGGCCTATAATTTTCTTTCTTTGTGTTGTCTTTGCCTGGTTTTGGAATCAGAATTATGCTCGCCTCATAAAAGGAGCTTGGAAGTCTTCCTTCCTCTTGAATTTTTTGAAATAGTTTGAGAAGGATAGGAGTTAGTTCTTCTTTGAATATTTGGTAGAATTCCGTTGTGAAGCCATCGGGCCCCGGACTTTTCTTTGTTGGGAGTTTTTTGATAACTGTTTCGATCTCATTTGGTGTAATCGGTCTGTTTAGGTTTTCTGATTCTTCCAGATTGATTTTTGGAAGATTGTATGTTTCAAGGAATTTGTCCATTTCATCTAGGTTGTCTAGTTTTTTGGCATACAGTTCTTCATAGTATTTTCTTACAATATTTTGTATTTCTGTTGTGTCAGTTGTTATTTCTCCTCTCTCATTTCTAATTTTATTTATTTGAGTCCTCTCTCTCTTTTTCTTGGTGAGTCTACTTAAAGGTTCATCAATCTTGTTTACCTTTTCAAAGAACCAGCTCCTGGTTTCATTGATCCTCTGTATTGTTTCTTTAGCCTCTATGTCATTTATTTCTGCTCTGATCTTTATTATTTCCTTCCTTCTACTACATTTGGGCTTTACTTGCTGTTCTTTTTCTAATTCTTTTAGATGCAGGGTTAAGTTGTTTATTTGAGCTTTTTCTAGCTTCTGAAAGTGTGCCTGTAGTGCTATGAACTTCCCTCTCAGCACTGCTTTCGCTGTGTCCCATAAATTTTGAGTTGTTGTATGCTCATTGTCATTCGTTTCTAGGAATTTTTTTATTTCTTCTTTGATCTCATTCTTAAGCCATTCATTATTTAGCACCCTGCTATTTAGTTTCCATGTGTTTGAGAATTTCTGAGCTTTTCTGCTGTGATTCATTTCTAGTTTCATGCCGTTGTGATCAGAGAAGGTGCTTGATATGATTTCAGTCTTCTTAAATTTGTTGAGAGCACTTTTGTGCCCTAACATGTGGTCTATCCTAGAGAATGTACCATGAGCGCTTGAAAAGAATGTATATTCTGCTGCTTTAGGGTGAAAGGATCTGAAGATATCTATTAAATCGAGTTGATCTATTGTTTCCAATAAGTCTGCTGTTTCTTTGTTAATTTTCTTTCTTGAGGATCTATCTAGTGATGTTAGTGGGGTATTGAAATCCCCTACTATTATAGTATTGCTGTTGATCTCGCCCTTTAAATCCATCAAAGTCTGTTTTATATATCTTTGGGTGCTCCTATATTAGGTGCATAGATATTTATAATAGTTATATCTTCCTGTTGGATTACTCCCTTTATCATTATGTAGTGGCCTTCTTTATCTCTAACTATATCCTTTGTTTTAAAGTCCAATTTGTCTGATATAAGTATTGCTACCCCAGCTTTTTTTTCATTTCTGTTTGCATGAAATGTTTTTTTCCATCCTTTGACCTTCAATCTATGTGTATCTTTTGTTCTAAGGTGTGTCTCTTGTAGACAGCATATGTATGGGTCCTGTTTTCTTATCCACGCAGCTACTCTATGTCTTTTGATTGGATCATTTAATCCATTTACATTTAAGGTTATTATTGATATATAGTTGTTTATTGCCATTTTCTTCTTTAAAGGTGTATTCCTTTTTTTGCTATATTCTTTTCCAACTTTGATCTGTTTACAACAGGCCCCTTAACATTTCCTGCAGCATTGGTTTGGTTGTAATGAATTCCTTGAGTTGTTTTTTGTCTGGGAAGCTTTTTATTTCTCCTTCGATTTTAAACAATAGCCTTGCTGGATAAAGTAGTCTTGGTTGTAGGTTCTTGTTCTGCATTACTTTGAATATTTCTTGCCATTCCCTTCTGGCCTCAAGTGTTTCTGTTGAGAAGTCGGATGTCATCCTAATGAGGGATCCTTTGTAGGTGATACCTTTTTTTTCTCTTGCAGCTTTTAATATTTTCTCTTTATCGCTTAGCTTTGGTATTTTAATTATGATGTGTCTTGGTGTAGGTTTCTTTGGGTTTCTCTTTAATGGAGTCCTCTGTGCTTCTTGGACTTGTAAGAGTTTCTCTTGCATTAATTTAGGGAAGTTTTCAGTTATGATATGATTGAACAAAGTCTCTATCCCTTGTTCTTTTTCTTCTTCTTCAGGAACCCCTATGATGCGGATGTTATTTCTCTTCATGTTGTCACAGAGCTCTCTAAATGTTTCCTCTGACTTTTTGAGTCTCTTTTCTCTTTTCTTCTCTGCTTTCATGCCTTCATTCCAGTTGTCCTCCAACTCACTGATTCGATCCTCTGCTGTATCCATCCTGTTTTTAATTCCTTCCATTGTGGTCTTCATTTCTGATATTGTATTTGTCATCTCTGACTGATTCTTTTTTAATATTTCAATATCATTTTTATACTTCCTATTTCTTTATTTAGGTTTTCAAACTGCCCCTCCATTGTTGTTCTAAGATCCCTAAGCATCCTTACAATCATTATTTTGAACTCCGCATCTGGAAGTTTGATTATTTCCATATCACTCAGCTCATCTCTCAAGGGTGTCTCTTTTGGTTTCATTGGGGTTGCACTCCTTTGTCTTCTCATAATGGTGTTTTATTTGTAGAGTTGCTTGAGTCTAGGCTTGGTGTTTTCTGCCTCCTGTTTTCAGTTGTGTTATTTCTAGGTCTTCTTGGATTGGTATCAGCTATTATTTGTAATCCACTTTTGGATTTGGGCAGCTTTGAAGTCTTGATTTGTTTGTTTTCTTAACAGGTGATAGTCTTGTTCACTGATCTCAGCAGGGGGCTTCCTTGAAACTGTAACCAGGAATGCTGTGGGTATAACCTGAGACGCTGAAGGTCTGTTCCACCAACTAATCTCACTGGAGGCAGGGTTTTTTCTCAACTTCAGTAGGGGGAGGTGTATCTCAGATCTCCATGGAGACCTGAGTTACTGCCCCTCCTCCCCACTTCTTGTTTTCAGCTGTGTCTTGTTGTGCTGATTGGAGCTGGATAGATGTCCGGAGATCTCTGATCCGGAAGCACTTCAGCTCTGTTTTGTGAAAGGTTCAGTCCCTCTCCCAGCTATGGCCGCCTCCAGCACAAATGAGTCAGCTTTTTTATTTCGTTTCTTGCATACCTTAGCCCCTCACAGTCTGTCCCTCTTTTTGTCCTTTCCACTTGGAAGATAACTGGTCTTTTCAACCCACCTTGCACCCTGGTCGCCAGGTAAGTGGCTGTGAGCAGTAGTTTCTGCTCTTTTTCCTCTGTGAAATCCTCTCTGGGCTCTCAGCCTCACCCCCCCCCCGCTGTTCCTGTAAGCAGAGGAGATTCAGGCACTCCTTACCAGGTTTATTGTGGCTTCCTCTTTGCTCCTTGGTTTTTGAGAGCTGTTCTTGCAGTTCAGTGTTGGTTTTTCATGCTGATTTTTCCTAAATTGATTTGTATTACAGTTTGGTGTTGAGAGCTGGGCGTCTGTGTGTCCGCCTACTCCGCTGCCATCTTCAAAAACCCAGGCGGGACTTTACTTATTATTTTTATTTTTTTTCTTCTTTATTATTATTTTTTCTCCTTTTTTCTGGTTCCCTCTTATCCCTCTCATTATATCTCTTGGTCAACCATCATTTACAAGCAAATCATCTTATGCTTCTCTAAGATTTTCTCCTTTTTTTTTTTGCATTTAGGAGGTTCCTACTTCCTTTTTTTGCCCCTTGAACTCTTCATCCCAAATCAGACCCTCCGTTATAGGCAGTTTTTGCTCCATTTGGCATAATATAATTCACAGGTCATCATGATATTTCCCTGAGGAGGGGAGAGTAGGGGAAGAGAAGAAAGAAAAAAGGGGGAAATAATAAAATATTACTGGTTTTTTTTTTGTGGGGTGTTTTACCTTTTTTTTTTTTTTTTTTACTTTTTACTCTTTATTAATTCTAATTAGTGCTAACAACAAGACCACCCTCAGATGCCAATAAGAAAGAGGAAATAGAATATTATGGATACAAAAGATAGAGAGGTAACACAGATAGATGTGGAAAAATCTATGGAGAAAAGATTTAACATATTGGAAGCCTTGGAGCTAAATGACAGAGAATTTAAAATATAAATCTTAAAAATACTCAGAGATATACAAGAAAACACAGAAAGGAAATTTAGGGAGCTCAGAAAACAACTCAATGAACACAAAGAATATATTACCAAGGAAATTGAAACTATAAGAACAAATCAAACAGAAATAAAAAACTCAATTCATGAGCTGAAAAACGAGGTAACAAGCTTAGCTAACAGAACAGCCCAGATTGAAGATAGGATTAGTGAAATAGAAGACAAGCAACTTGAGGCACAACAGAAAGAAGAAGAAAGAGACTCAAAAATAATAAAAAACGAGAAAGGCCTACAGGAATTGTCTGACTCCATCAGAAAGAATAACATAAGAATAATAGGTATATCAGAGGGAGAAGAGAAAGAAAATGGAATGGAGAATATACTCAAACAAATAATAGACGAGAACTTCCCAAGCCTGTGGAAAGAACTAAAGCCTCAAATTCAAGAAGCAAACAGAACACCAAGTTTTCTTAACCCCAACAAACTCACTCCAAGGCACATCATAATGAAGATGACACAAACCAATGACAAAGAAAAAATTCTCAAGGCAGCCAGGGAAAAGAAGAGTACAACATATAAAGGAAGGCCTATTAGATTATCATCAGATTTCTCAGCAGAAACTCTACAAGCTAGAAGAGAGTGGACCCTAATATTTAAAGCCCTGAAAGAGAGGAACTTTCAGCCAAGAATACTATACCCATCAAAACTATCCTTCAAGTATGAAGGAGATATAAAAACATTCACAAATACAGAAAAGATGAGAGAATTTATCAACAGAAAGCCCCCACTCCAGGAAATACTAAAGGGGGTATTCCAACCAGATTCAAAGAACAAAAAGAAACAAAACCACAAATAACAGCTCCACCAAGAACACAATAAAATTAAACTTAAACTGTGACAACAAAAGAAAAAAAAGGGGGGAGAGGATGGAAATTAACAGTAGCAAAGGATGATGAAGTGCAGAAATACTCATAAGATAGGGTACTACAATGAATATGGTAGGTACCCTTTTCATTACTTAATGGTAACCACCCTTGAAAGAACCACCACAAAAACACTTGATTTAAAAAGGTAGCAACAGAGGAAAGAAGTATGGAATACAAACAAACAAAAACAAATAATAGAAAAACAAAAGAGAAGAATCAAACAAGATACAAAACTAACAGAAAGCAATTTATAAAGTGGCAATAGGGAACACACAAGTGTCAATAATTACACTAAATGTAAATGGATTAAACTTACCAATAAAAAGACACAGAGTAGCAGAATGGATTAAAAAAGAAAATCCAACTATATGCTGCCTACAAGAAACACATCTAAGCAACAAGGATAAAAACAAATTCAAAGTGAAAGGCTGGAAAACAATACTCCAAGCAAACAACACCCCAAAAAAAGCAGGTGTAGCAATACTCATATCTAATAATGCTGACTACAAGACAGAAAAAGTACTCAGAGACAAAAATGGTCATTTCATAATGATTAAGGGGACACTGAATCAAGAAGACATAACAATCCTTAATATATATGCACCAAACCGAGGAGCACCAAAATATATAAGACAGCTACTTATTGACAAAAACTGACAAAAATACAATCATACTTGGAGACCTCAACACACCGCTGACGGCCTTAGATCGGTCATCCAAACAGAGAATCAATAAAGATATAGTGGCCTTAAACGAAATACTAGAACACCTGAATATGATAGACATCTACAGGACACTTCATCCCAAAGCGACAGAGTATACATTTTTCTCTAGTGTACATGGAACATTCTCAAGAATTGACCATATATTGGGCCACAAAGACAATATCAGCAAATTTAGAAAAATGGAAATTGTACCAAGCATATTCTCTGATCATAAAGCCTTGAAACTAAAATTCAACTGCAAAAAAGAGGGGGGAAAACCCACAAAAATGTGGAAACTAAACAACATACTTCTAAAAAATGAATAGGGCAAAGAAGAAATAAGCGCAGAGATCAAAAGATATATACAGACGAATGAAAATGAAAATACGAAATATCAGAATCTCTGGGATGCAGCAAAAGCAGTAATAAGAGGGAAGTTCATATCACTTCAGGCCTATATGAACAAACAAGAGAGAGCCGAAGTAAACCACTTAACTTCACACCTTAAGGAACTAGAAAAAGAAGAACAAAGAAAACCCAAAACCAGCTGAAGAAAGGAGATAATAAAAATCAGAGTAGAAATAAATGAAATAGAGAACAGAAAAACTATAGAAAAAATCAATAAAACAAGGAGCTGGTTCTTTGAAAAGATCAACAAAATTGACAAACCCTTGGCAAGACTCACCAAGGAAAAAAGGCACAGGACTCAAATAAATAAAATCCAAAATGAAAGAGGAGAGATCACCACAGACATCATAGATATACAAAGAATTATTGTAGAATACTATGAAAATCTTATGTCACCAAATACAACAATCTAGAAGAAATGGATAAATTCCTAGAACAATACAACCTTCCTAGACTGAGTCATGAAGAAGCAGAAAGTCTAAACAGACCTATTAGTAGAGAAGAAATAGAAAAAACTATTAAAAACCTCCCCCAAAATAAAAGTCCAGGCCCAGATGTGTATACTAGTGAATACTATCAAACATTCAAAGAAGACTTGGTTCCTATTCTACTCAAAGTCTTCCAAAAAATTGAAGAAGAAGCAATACTTCCAAACACATTTTATGAGGCCAACATAACCCTCATACCAAAACCTGGCAAGGATGGCACAAAGAAAGAAAACTACAGACCAATATCTCTAATGAATACAGATGCTAAAATACTAAACAAAATACTGGCAAATCGAATACAACAACATATTAAAAAAATAATACATCATGATCAAGTGGGATTCATCCCAGAATCTCAAGGATGCTTCAACATATGTAAAAAGGTTAACGTAATACACCATATCAACAAAACAAAGAACAAAAACCACATGATCTTATCAATAGACGCAGAAAAGGCTTTCGATAAAATACAACACAATTTTATGTTTAAGACTCTCAACAAAATGGGTATAGAAGGAAAATATCTCAACATGATAAAGGCCATATATGAGAAACCATCAGCCAACATCATATTAAATGACATAAAACTGAGGACTTTCCACCTTAAATCAGGAACAAGACAAGGTTGTCCACTCTCTCCACTCTTATTTAACGTGGTACTAGAAGTTCTGGCCAGAGGAATCAGACAAGACAAAGAAATAAAAGGCATCCATATCAGAAAAGAAGAAGTAAAGGTATCACTTTTTGCTGATGATATGATCCTATACATCGAAAACCCGAAGGACTCCACAAAAAGATTATTAGAAACAATAAACCGATACAGTAAGGTCGCAGGATACAAAATTAACATACAAAAGTCCATAGCCTTTCTATATGCCAACAATGAAATATTAGAAAACGAACTTAAAAAAATAATCCCCTTCACGATTGCAATAAAAAAATAAAATACCTAGGAATAAACATAACAAAGAATGTAAAGGACCTATATAACGAAAACTACAAGGCTTTATTAAGAGAAAGAGAAAAAGGCACAATGAGATGGAAAAATATTCCTTGTTCTTGGATAGGAAGAATAAATATAATTAAAATGGCCATATTACCCAAAGCAATATATAAATTTAATGCAATTCCCATCAAAATTCCTATGACATTTTTTAAAGAAATGGAACAAAAAAATCATCAGATTTATATGGAACTATAAAAAACCCCGAATAGCCAAAGCAATCCTAAGGAAAAAGAATGAAGCTGGGGGCATTACAATACCTAACTTTAAACTATATTATAGGGCCACGATAATCAAAACAGCATGGTATTGGCAGAAAAATAGACACTCAGACCAATGGAACAGAATAGAAAGCCCAGAAATAAAACCACATATATATGGTCAAATAATCTTCGATAAAGGGGCCAACAACACACAATGGAGAAAAGAAATCCTCTTCAACAAGTGGTCTTGGGAAAACTGGAAAGCCATATGCAAAAGAATGAAACTCTACTACAGCCTGTCCCTGTGTACTAAAATTAATTCAAAATGGATCAAAGACCTAAATATAAAACCTGAAACAATAAAGTAGATAGAAGAAGACATAGGTACTCAACTCATGGACCTGGGTTTTAAAGAGCATTTTATGAATTTGACTCCACAGGCAAGAGAAGTGAAGGCAAAAATTAATGAATGGGACTACATCAGACTAAGAAGTTTTTGCTCAGCAAGAGAAACTGATAACAAAATAAACAGACAGCCAACTAAATGGGAAATGATATTTTCAAACAGCAGCTCAGATAAGGGCCTAATATCCAAAATTTACAAAGAACTCATAAAATTCAACAACAAACAAACAAACAATCCAATAAAAAAATGGGAGGAGGACATGAACAAACACTTCTCACAGGAAGAAATACAAATGGCCAACAGATATATGAAAAGATGCTCAGCTTCATTAGTTATTACAGAAAGGCAAATCAAAACTACAATGAGATACCACCTCACTCCTGTTAGATTAGCTATTATCAACAAGACGGGTAATAGCAAATGTTGGAGAGGTTGTGGAGAAAAGGGAACTCTCATCCACTGTTGGTGGGACTGTAAAGTAGTACAACCATTATGGAAGAAAGTATGGTGGTTCCTCAAAAAACTGAAAATAGAACTACCTTATGACCCAGCAATACCTCTACTGGGTATATACCCAAAAAACTCAGAAACATTGATACGTAAAGACACATGAAGCCCCATGTTCATTGCAGCACTGTTCACAGTGGCCAAGACATGGAAACAACCAAAAAGCCCTTCAATAGAAGACTGGATAAAAAAGATGTGGCACATATACACTATGGAATACTACTCAGCCATAAGAAATGATGACATCAGATCATTTACAGCAAAATGGTGGGATCTTGATAACATTATACGGAGTGAAATAAGTAAATCAGAAAAAAACAAGAACTACATGATTCCATACATTGGTGTAACATAAAAACGAGACTAAGAGACATGGACAAGAGTGTGGTGGTTACCAGGGGTGGGGGGGAGGGAGGACATAGGAGGGAGGGAGGTAGGTAGGGAGAAAGTTAGGGGGAGGGGGAGGGGCACAGAGAACTAGATAGAGGGTGACAGAGGACAAGGGTGAGGGGTATGCAACATAATTTAATGACAAGATAACCTAGACATGTTTCTTTGAATATATGTACCCTGATTTATTAATGTCATCCCAGTAACATTAATAAAAATTTATTAAAAAAAAAAAAGAAAAAAAAAAGAAAATACACTTGTAAAATTTAAATCTTCCTAAATTTACTGATGTTAGTTTTGTGTCCCAACATATGGTCTATCCTTCAGAATGTTCCACGCAAACTGGAAACGAATGTATAATCTGATATTTTTAGTTAAAATCTCCTGTAAATGTTATAACCATTTAATCAAGTGTGTCATTAAAGGCTATTGTTTATGATTGTATTATCTATTTAAAATCATCAATGGTGTTTTGAGGACTCCAAGTATGATTTTGTTTTTGTCAGTCAATTTTACGATTAGTTGGTAGATGTCTTTTATATTTTGATGCTCCCTGATTTGGTGTATATATACTATGCAATATTACACTAACATCTTGAAAGAGGTAGAGATCCAATCCAGAGAATGATGTTTTCTCTTAGCTTGACTATTTCAGGTTTTGAGAACATGTAGCATGTATGGTGAGACCAGTGTTGCTTTTGTAACATTATAAATAAAATGGAACCCTAAACCTCATGGCCTCCTCCTGGGGGACATTTCCATATAAAACAATGTTGGAGTAGCTAATTAATGACTGAGACTGTAAAAATGTGTTAATGCCTTTTAAATTTTATAATTGCTTTTGCTGTAAGGGATGTGTGTTTAAAGACCACAAAGGAAGATTATGATGTTGTCATTTACCAAAACCTCATAGGCAGATTAATCAGTTTAAGAAGGGAGGAAAGAATCCAGGGTTTTTTTGTCTTAATTCTTCACTGGAAACCGGCAGCCTTTGTAAAAGTGGTGAAAGTGGATCTAGGTTAGAATAGAGGGCTCCTTGTAATAGTATACTCACAAACCGAATCTAAATCTGTGCATTAAGATTTAAGAAAGCTATACTTAGTAATGAAGGAGTTAATGAAATGAAAGTAAAAGTTTTCAGGAGAATGGGTATGTATTATTAGTGCATTATTTGAAGTGGTTGAATCTGTTTTTAACTGACTGTAACATGAAAATAAAAATTGTATCAGATCAGTGAACATTTTCGCACCTAGTGTTGTAAAATAAAAGGCATGTAAATCTACCCTTCAAACGATGTTATATGGACATGGTCATTAGGAACTAGTAATGTTGCTTGAGCCCACACTTTGTAGCTTGGAAGCAGGAGTGCTAATAGGGACAGATTGTCTGTGCCATAAGTCATTGTAGAGAACAGACTGGAATGGAAAGTAAGAGCTTGTGAGTGCCTACCATTGACCACTACTGGGACTTTGGACTGCTGGTTTAATGCTGTCTGTATAATGCAAGGAGAAGGTACAGAAAAGGCAGGGAGCCTACTCCACTCAGATTGCCTTTAGAACTGCATGAAGAGAGGCTATTTCTACATCATTTGGACATGTTCTCTTAAGAGCTCTGACTGATTAACAGGAGCTGATTGGGTTGTAAATGGCAGTCCCAAGGGGAATGAACAGTATACTGTTTGGAGAGCAGTAATATTAAACCAACAGATGAAAAGAATCTAATTGAAGAAAGTAAAATCAGATCAGTTCCTTTTGGCTAAACTGCATGCTGGAACTATTGTGGGAGACCTGAAGATGGCAGTAGAGTAGGCAGATGCACAAACTCCCAGCTCACACCACCATACTGGATTACAAATTAATTTAGGAAAAATCAGTGAGAAAAACCAACTCTGGATTACAAGAATAGTTCTCAAAAACCAAGGAACAAAGAAGAAGCCACACCAAGCCTGGTAGGAAGTGCCTATGAGCAATGCACCTTCCTTGCTTACAGAAATGGAGTGGGGGTGAGGGTGAGAACACAGAAGGGCTCAAACTCCAAAGAAAAGAGCAAAAAATATTGCTCATAGTCACTTGCCTGGGGACCTGGGAAAAAGGTGTGTTAAAAGAGCTAGCATTTCTTCCAAAAGGAAAGGAGAGAGATGTGGGTGAAATGCAGAGCACATTCCTAGCAGCTGTGGCTGATGCAATGCTGTGAGAATATTCCAGCTCCCAGAACCCTCCTCGGCATACCCAGGAAGGAAGCTCACCCACTATAAGGAAGTGATTAGTGCCAACCACGCAGCTCTCTGATCTTTTCAGCCATTGGCTATGGAGGACATGCTGTAACATCCTATTGGCTGAACCCATGTATATAAGCTAGTTTACTTCCTGAATAAAGTGGATCTGTGTCACTGAACCTGGTACCTGGAGTTGTGTCTTTGCATCTACATTATCCTCACTCCTGGCAGGACTTGGCAATCAAAATAAAACTTTGTTTAATGGCACCTAGATGGTCTCTGTAACACAATGGGAGGGAAATGACATCCAGACTCCTAGAAGAAATCCCTTAAGACCCCATTCTATTTCCTAACTAGTCAAACATTACAGAAGCTTGCCTCATTGTTTAATCCAGAACATCTGTTAGCATATAGTATAATAGGTATTATAGTTGTTTTAGTTCAACTAGGGTTTCATTGCATAATACATAGCATTCAGAAGCTACAACAAAAGCAAGCTGTCATTCTTCAAGTACAATTGGCCTTAATTAAAAGAGAAGTGGGAATGTGGTTGAACCCATGTATATAAGCTGGTTTACTTTCTGAATTAAGTGGATCTGCATCACTAAACCTGATCCCCAAAGTCAGGTCTTTGTGTCTTCTTTGTTCTCACCCCCGGCAGGAATTGTCCACAACTGGCGCCTAATGTCAGGCAGGGACCTAACCAGCATTCAAGGGATGGGTGAGTGACCCTCTGCAATGGGAAACCTTCTCCCCCACTCTCGAGCCCCACAGGCTTGAGCCCTGCATGCCCTATTGCAGAGTAGGTGAGTTAAAGTTTGTGAAAAGAATCCCTGTACTTACTGGGAGATCCTCTCTGGTTTCAATCTCTGGATTAGCGACGAACCTCTCTGGGACCTAGATACTTGGCACCAAGCTTTCCAGCATGTCCATTCAGCCAAAATACATAGGGGACAAACCTTTCCTCTTGGCATCACTCCTACCCTATTGGCAATACATGCCTGCTTGACCGGTGCTCCTGCTGGGGATCCTCTACTCATTCCTAAAGTTTTACAGGCTACTCCTCTTTCAGAGGAACCCCTACCTCCATATTCACCTCCACCTGTAGAGGAAGAAAGGGTTTGGCCACTGAGTTTCATGGGCTTGCAGCCGAGCATGTGGAAACAAAACTAGATACATTAGAAACTGCACCATCAGCTCTGCCACTGGAAAAAGTGGAAGTCGCTACTTCCGCATTTCCTGCCGAATCTCAATGCCCCACCCCAGCCTCTCAGACACATTTTCTCCAACACATGTTCCAGCTGCAGACACATGGGCCAGCCTATACACCCCTATGTGTCTTTTTTCTTTCTGTCTGTCTGTCTTGTCTATTTTTCTGTATCTCTCCCTCTCCCTCTCCCTTCTCTCTCTCTCTGAAATGATGCTGGAAGGACCAAGCCATGGCACAGTGCCAAGGATCACACCCTCTTCTAATGCAAGGGAGAGGTGTTTTTCAGGATTCCAGGAACCCCCCAACCTGTTTGACAGGGTTTCTTGGGCATCCACTAAATGGTTCAGTCTTCACCCATCCAAAGCCACAGCCTGGCCTTCTCCACACCAACTATGCTTGAGGGGAAGAGATCCTCAGTGCTCCAGAAAAAGACCTTGCAGCCAGCGTGTGCACCCCATCACCTGGTAGGATGTGGAGGCTTTGGCGGGGTAATCCAGAGAATTGCCCCTGATGGGCCCCCAGGCCCTGGTGTTCTGCTCTTGCTTAAGTGTGCTATAGTAACCGCTGACTACCAGATGCAGGCAGTGGCAGCCTGGTGCTTGAGACTGGCAGCACAAACTGGTGTTTTCAGTTCATCTTTGGAGGATGAGGAGAATTGGGCTGGAGTTGCGATTCACAGACTCCAGAAAATAAACAGCAGCAGCTGCAGTAGGAGGATGAATTGAAGCCAGGCTTGCATTGCCAAATGGTTGCTGGAACAGCAGAGAGTGCCTGCTAAGCCGCTGTTGGGATCACTGACGTTTTGGGAAATAGGGGTTAATGCCATCATGATCTCCAGAGCAGAGATGGAAATGCTGACTGCCATTTCCAGGTGCTCCTCTTTGGGACAGTGTAAGACCTGCCAGGATGGCAGGAATGAGGAGAATGGCTGAAGCCTCATGTGCAAGGACTGATTTCCTGGACTATGATAGAGTGGGCATTGGCTCTTTTGTTGGATAGACTTATGAAATTTAGACAATGTGAAATACCCTGATGGGGGTGAGGGTGGCTTTGCTTGAAGCACTCCCCTGCCCCAGGAAGCTTTTCCCATGGCTTGAAAAAAGGCCAAGGACATTTTGGGCTTTTGACAAAGTACTCGGAGACTGGTGAAAAGTACCTTTGTAATTGTTGAAATTGTATGATTTGTCATGCTATAATTTGTGTAATGTGCCTTGCAACCCTATGCAGTATACATCCCACAACAAGCTATTTGTTCTGTGTTTGGGTGCTGGGATCTTTGTGGGAAGGGGGTGTGCATGGACCCACGTCCATTTTTTACAATCAAAATGAAACTGTGTTTAACGGCACCTAGAAGGTCTTGTAACACAATGGGAGGGAAATGACATCCCGACCCCTAGGAGAAATCCCTTGTTTAAGACTCCCATTCTATTTCCTAACTAGTGAAATATTACAGAAGCTTGCCTCATTGTTTAATCTAGCTAATCTATTAGCATATAGTATAATAGGTATTATAGTTGTTTTAGTTCTACTAGGGTTCCATTGCATTCCTAGCAGCTGTGGCTGATGCAATGCTGTGAGAATACTTAAGCTCCCAAAACCCTCCTCAGCACACCCAGAAAGAAAGCTTGCCCGCTATAAGGAAGTGACTTAGCACCAAATACACAGCTCCCTCATCTTTTTAGCCATTGGCTATGAAGAACATGCTGTAACATCATACTGACTGAACCCATTTATATAAGCTAGTTTACTTTCTGAATAAAGTGGATCTGCGTCACTGAACCTGGTCCCTGAAGTCAGGTCTTTGCATCTCTGTCATCCTCACTGCTGGCAGGACTTGTCCAGAGAAAGAGACAGACAGACGGTGAGGGGAAGGATAACACATAGGATAACCTGAGAAGCTGATTCATCCGGGGCTGGAGGCAGCCATAGTTTGGGGAGGGGTTGAATCTTCCACACCATACAAGATTTAAATACTTTGGGGTGATTCATCTCCAGACATATATCCAGTTCCAATCAGTGCAAGCTGAAAACAAGAAGTTGTGAGGAGGGGCAGTAACTCAGATTTCCATGGAGATCTGAGATACATCTCTTCCCTACTGATGCTGAGAAAATACCCCACCCCCAGAGAGAGTAATTGGTAGATCAGGCTTTCAGAGTATCAGGTTTTGCCCATCACATTCCTGGATACAGTTTTAAATACCCTCCCTGCTGAGATCAGTAAACAGGACTACCACCGAGTTAACTGAGAAGAAAAAAAACAAATCAAGGCTTTAAAGCAGCCTGACCAGGCAGTGGTGCAGTGGATAAAGCATCAGAGTGGGATGCAGAAGGACCCAGGTTCAGGACCCCGAGGTCACCAGCTTGAGTGTGGGCTCATCTCGCTTGAGCAAAAAGCTCACCAGCTTGGACCCAAGGTCGCTGGCTCAAGCAAGGGATTACTCGGTCTGATGAAGGCCTGTGGTCATGGCACATATGAGAAAGCAGTCAATGAATAACTAAGGTGTCGCCATGAAAAACTGATGATTGATGCTTCTCATCTCTCTCTGTTCCTGTCTGTCTGTCCCTATCTATCCCTGTCTCTGACTCTCTGTCCCTGTAAAAAAAAAAAAGACTTTAAAGCAGCTCTACTAGAAAAGACAAATCCCACAGTGGATTACAAAGAACAGCTGATGCCACCTCAATAAATCCTGGAAATAACACAACTGAAAACTGGAAGCAGAAAACACCAAGCTTAGACATAACCAGTTAAACAATACACACAAACACACAAATAAAATGAGAAGAAAGAAAAGTGCAATCCAAATGAAACCACAAGAGAAACCTCCAGAAAATGAACTGAGTGATATGAAAGTAACCAAACTTCTGGATGCAGAGTTTAAAATAATGATTGTTACGATGCTTAGGGATCTTAGAAAAACAATGGATGGTCATTACAAACACCTAAATAAAGAAATAGCAAGTATAAAAAATAACATTGAAAAATTAAAAAAGAATCAGTTGAAGATGACAATACAATATCAAAAATGAAGAACACAAAGGAAAGAAATAAAAACAGGATGGATGAAGCTGAGGATTGAATCAGCAAGTTGAAGGACAAGTTGAAAGAATGTATAAAAGCAGAGTAGAGAATGGAAAAGAGACTCAAAAAGTCTTAGGAAACTCTTAGAGTGCTCTGTGAAAAAATGAAGAGAAATAACATCTGCATCATAAGGATTCCTGAAGAAAAAACGAAAAAACAAGGGATAGAGACTTTGTTTAATCAAACATAGTGAAAACTTTCCTAAATTAATGCAGAAAAAAGTCTCACAAGTTCAACAAGCACAGAGAACTTCATTAAAAAAAAATCCAAAGAAATCTACACCAAGATATATCATAATAAAAATACCAAAGTTAAGTGATAAAGAGAAAATATTAAAAGCTGCTTCAGAAAAAAAGTCTATCACATACTAAGGAGCCCCCATAAGGATAACATTTGACTTCTTAACAGAAACCCGTGAGACCAGAAGAAAATGGCAAGAAATATTCATGGTAATGCAGGAAAAAAACCCTACAACCAAGACTACTTTATCCAGCAAGACTATCATTTAAAATTGAAGAAAAAATAAAAAGCTTTCCAGACCAAAAATAAATAAATAAATAAATAAACTCAAGGAATTCATTACAGCCAAACCAATGCTGAAGAAAATGTTAAGGAACCTGTTTTAAATAGATTGAAATGAGAAAAGAATATAGCAAAAGAGAAATACAGCTTTAAAGAATAAAATGGCAATGAACAACTACATATCAAAATAACTTTAAATATAAATGTATTAAATGATCCAATCACAAGACATAGAGTAGCTGCATGGATAAGAAAACAGGACCCATATATATGCTGTCTACAAGAGACACACCTCAAAACAAAAAATACACATAGACTAAATGAAGGATGAAAAAAAATATCTTACAAATGGAAATGAAAAAAAAGCTGGGTAGCAATACTTACATCAGACAAAATGGACTTTAAATCAAAAGCCATAGTAAGAGATAAGAAGGCCACTACATAATGATAAAGGGAAAAATCCAGCAGAAACATATAACCATTATAAATATCTATGCACCTAATATAGGAGCACCCAAATATATAAAGCAGACTTTGATGGATATTAAGGGCAAGATCAACAGCAATACTATAATTGTAGGAGATTTCAATACCCCACTAACATCACTAGATAGATCCTCAAGAAAGAAAATTAACAAAAAATAGCAGAATTAAAGGACACACTAGAGTACCTGGATTTAATTGATAACTTCAGAACCTTTCCCCATAAAGCAGCAGAATTTACATTCTTTTCAAGTGCTCATGTTACATTCTCTAGGATAGACCAAATGATAGGGCACAAAAGTGGTCTCAAATTTAAGAAGAATGAAATCATATCAAGCATTTTCTCTGATCACAATGCCATGAAACTAGAAATCAACCACAACAGAAAATTCCAAAAATTCTCAAACAGATGCAAACAAAATAACAGGTTATTAAATAACAAATGGATTAAGAATGAGATAAAAAAAGAAATAAAAAATCTCCAAAACTGAATGATAATGAGCATACAACAACTCAAAATTTATGGGACACAACAAAAGCAGTACTGAGAGAGAAGCTCATAGCACTACAAGCATACTTTATGAAACTAGAAAAAGCTCAAATAAACAACTTAACCTTGCATCTAAAAGAACTAGAAAAAGAACAGCAAGTAAAGCCCAGATGTAGTAGAAGGAAAGAAATAATAAAGATCAGAGAAAAAATCAATGACATAGAGGCTAAAGAAACAATACAGAGGATCAATAAAACCAGGAGCTGGTTCCTTGAAAAGGTAAACAAGATTGATGAACCTTTAACTAAACTCATCAAGAATAAAAGAGAGAGGACTCAAATAAATAAAATTAGAAATGAGAGTAGAGAAATAACAACTGACACAACAGAAATACAAAATATTGTAAGAAAATATTATGAAGAACTCTATGACAAAAACTAGACAACCTAGATAAAATGGACAAATTCCTTGAAATGTACAATTTTCCATAAATCAATCTGAAAGAATCAGAACACCTAAATAGACTGATCACAACAAAGAAGATTGAAACAGTTATCAAAAAACTACCAACAAAATAATGTTCTTGGCCTGATGGCTTCACAAGTGAATTCTACCAAATATTCAAAGAAGAAATAACTCCTATCCTTCTCAAGCTATTTCAAAAAATTCAAGAGAAAGAAAGACTTCCGAGCTCCACTTATGAGGTGAGCATAATTCTGATTTTAAAACCAGGCAAAGACAACACAAAGAAAGAAAATTATAGGCCAATATCCCTGATGAATATAGATGCTAAAATCCTCAACAAAATACAAGCAAACTGGATTTAGTAATATATGAAAAAAATTACACACAATGAACAAGTGGGACTTATTCTAGGGATGCAAGGCAGGTACAATATTTGCAAATCAATCAATTTGATTCATCATATAAACAAAAGAAAAAAGAAAAACCACATAATAATTTTGATAGATACAGAAAAATCATTTGATAAAATCTAGCACCCATTCATGATCAAAACTCTCAGCAAAGTGGGAATACAGGGAACATACCTCAACATGATAAAGGCCACCTATGACAAACCCACAGCCAACGTCATATTCAATGGGCAAAAATTAAAAGCAATCCCCTTAAGATCAGGAACAAGGCAGGAGTGCCCCCTTTTACCACTCTTATTCAACATAGTCCTGGAAGTCCTAGCCACAGCAATCAGACAAGAAGAAATAAAAACCATCCAAATTGGAAAAGAAGAATAAAACTATCATTATTTGCAAATGATATAATATTGTATATAGAAAAACATAAAGTCTCAGTTAAAAAACGACTGGACCTGATAAATGAATTTAACAAGGTTGCAAGATATATATAAAATTAATTCTCAGAAATCAGAGGCATTTTTATACACCAACAATAAACAGTCAGAAATAGAAATTAAGGAAAGAATCCCCTTCACTATTGCAACCAAAAAAAATAAAGTACCTAGGAGTAAATTTAACCAAGGTGATTAAAGACTTGTACTCAGAAAATTATAAAACATTGATAAAAGAAATCAAGGAAGATACAAACAAGTGGAAGTATATACTGTGCTCATGGTTAGGAAGAATAAACATCATTAAAATATTTATATTACCCAAAGCAATATATAAATTCAATGCAATATCAATTAAAATACCATTGACACACTTCAAAGAGATAGAACATATATTCCAAACATTTATATGGAACCAGAAAAATAACACGAATAGCCTCAGCAATCTGGAAAAAGAAGAATAAAGCAGGAGGTATCACACTTCTTGATATCAGGTTATACTACAAAGCCATTGTACTCCAAACAGCCTGGTACTGGCATAAGAAAAGGCATATAGATCAATGGAACAGAACAGAGAACCCAGAAATAAACCCACAGCTCTATGGACAACTGATATTTGACAAAAACATAATATTATACAATGAAGTAAAGACAGCCACTTTAATAAATAGTGTTGGAAAAATTGGACATCTACCTGAAAAAAAATGAAACTAGACCAAAAATTTACACCATTCACAAAAATAACTCAAAATGGATAAAAAACTTAAATGTAAGCCATAAAAACATAAGCATCTTAGAAGAAAACATAGGCAGTATGCTCTCCGACATCTCTCGCAGCAACATATTTACTGTTTTATTCTCAAGGGCAAGTGAAATAAAAGACAGGATAAACAAATGGGACTATATCAAACTAAAAAGATTTTGTACAGTGAAAGACAACAAAACAAAATAAAAAGACAAACTACACAATGGGAGAATGTATTTGATAATATGTGTAATAAGGGGTTAATAACCAAAATTTATAAAGAACTTGTAAAACTCAATACCAGGAAGAGAAACAATCTAATAGAAAAAATGGGCAAAATAACTGAATAGACACTTTTCCAAAGACTACATACACATGGCCAATAGGGATATGAAAAAATGCTCAACATTACTAATCATTAGAAAAATGCAAATTAAAACCACAATGAGATATCACCTCACACCAGTCAGAATGGCACTCATCAACAAAACAACACAGAATAAGTGCTGGCGAGGATGTGGAGAAAGAGAACCTCCTGCACTGCTGGTGGGAATGCAGACTGGTGAAGCCACTGTGGAAAACAGTATGGAGATTCCTCTTAAAATTCAAAATCAAACTGCCTTTTGAGCCAGCAATCTCACTTTTAGAAATATACCCCAAGAAGACCATAGCACAGTTTGAAAAGAAGAAATGCACCCCCATGTTCACGGCAGCATTGTTCACAAAAGCAAAGATCTGAAAGCAGCCCAAGTGTCCATCAGGGGACGAGTGGATTATAAATATTTCGTACATATATACTATGGAATACCACTCAGCCATAATAAATAATGACATCGGATTATTTACAATAACATAAATGGACCTTGAGAACATTATACTGAGTGAAAGAAGTAAATCAGAAAAAACTAAGAACTATATGATTCTATACATAGATGGGACACAAAAATGAGACTGAGAGACATAGAAAAGGGTGTGGTGTTTACCGAGGGGCGATGTGGGAGGAAAGAGATAGAGGGGGTGGTGGGAGGGGAGGGGCACAAAAATTCAGATCGAAGATGACTGAAGACAATTTGACTTTGGGTGAGGGGTATGCAACATAATCAATTGTCAAAATAATCTGGTGATGTTTTCTCTGAACGTATGTACCCTGATTTATCAATGATGCCCCATTTAAACTAATAAAAAATAAATAAATTCCGTGTTGTTTCCTTAGCAGTGACTGAGAAACTCAACAGTGCTTGAAGCTCCTAGGTTTGGGTGTCTGCTAAATCTTTGACATGAAGATGCCCTGGCCATAAGGGCACAGTCTTGTGAAGAGTTGAAAGCTCCATTAAAATACATATTGATGTTCATCAACAGAACTCACTTCCAGGTCTGGAAGGTGATTGGATTTGACAAGCAAACAGAATTTCTTACTCTCTTAAGAAGGCCGCCTATATCCATGAAAAGAGTGGATATATGAGTCAGTGGCTTGCAGAGATGGGCTAAACCTAGAGGTATTTTTTTTCAACCTGAGGCAGAAACTTAAAGAGTTGCTTTGTCTGCCAGGAAATGAGACTGACTACAACTGGCTATGTGGTATATTTCCTGAGAGGAAGTCCCTGAGCTTAACTGGCAAGAACAAAATGCTCTAAGAATAAGCTGCAGTCTCTGAAAGTAAATCTCATAAAGGAATTTTAAAAAAATCTTTGAGCAATTGCAGTATAAGTTTATTTTCTCCCAGAGTGGTTATTTTGAAGGGGACAATACTCACTTAAGGGGATAGCTTCTGATGTGGTCACTGAAAGAACACTCTCAAGTCTTCTGTAAATATACTCATAAAAATGAAATGATTATACAAATAACCCAGGATTAAATATAGTTTTAATGAGGTGAATCTGCCTTTGCTTAACTTCTGCATTTTTAAATTTTATAATAAAATTATCTGCAATGAAACATGTTGCTCTTTAATTTTAATTTCCTGCTCAATCTACCTGTCATTGTTTGAACAGTAAATGTAGAAGTCCCATAATGGTTTAAAAAATATTATTATGTTATCTTTGAACTACTGTGACATATGTCTTTCTTATGGTTATTTTTCTATAGAATTTGGAAAATTTTCAGATAGCAGTGTGCTGCTTTGTTTTGTTTTTCCTAAGAGCAGGTTCTTTCTCAGCTCTCTTTCTACCTGAACTCTGTAAAATGTCAAGGGCTTTTCTTAAATTCCTCTTTCTCTCTGTGTCTTGCATTAGCAACTCTGTTGTGTCTACTTTCCAAAGTCTCCCTGAGATCCACTGCTCCCAGGATTGTTCCCAACCACCTTTGTCCAAACCATGATCATCTACCTACTGGCTTGGATACCTGCAGTAGACTCCCAGGCGTTCCTACTGTTTCCATCCTTGCCTTCCACAAACCTGTTTGCACACAAGCAACATGCTGTGTGATGCTCTTAACATGTAGTTTGGATTATGTTAGTCTCCTGCATAAATGTTCCACTCTCTTCTCATGACATCTAAAAATTTCTAGCTTAGGACCTGTTCTCTGCCTTTCTCTCTACCTCATCTCTGCTCATTTTCTACTGAATTGCTCACAGTGACTTCAGGTATACTCTTGTCTTGTCTTTGACTTGATTTGATTTGCTCTGGCTGGAATATTCTTTCCACTGAAATTCTAAAAGCTGGTTGCTACTTGTCCTTCAGATACCAGTTTAAATGCCATCATTTCAAAGAGTTCATTTTAGTGTCTCATTAATCTATATTATCTACCTGGTTACACTCCATTGAATCACCAGACTTAAATTTTCTGTAATAATTAGCAGTTTCTGATATTTTTGTCTGCATATATATACTTACTTTTTATTGAACATCTTTCTTCACTGAATTGTAAGATATATGAAAGCAGATACAACACTTCTCTCACTACCCAATGACTAGAATGGCACTGACACATGGCATATAGTCAGAGACTATTGGTAGAATAAATGAATGGCTATCAAACATGAAGACCATCAGTGCTATATTGAAATTTTTGCAGATTTTCAGTATCTGATTTCTCTATTTACTTTGTTATTCTTATTCCATTCCTATTCTGTATTGGTGGCCTCTAGAAGCCTCAATCTTGAGACTCTTGTTACCTTTTGTAATGGTTAGGAGACTGATATGTAAATCATTGAGCATAGCATGTCTACTCCTCTGGGTGAACTTGGGAAAGCAAATTACATTTTTTATGTTTTATTTTCCAATCAATAGATAGTGCATATTTCCATTGTTAATAACAATTGCTAAATTTTCAGAAATTTGCCTGGCATATAGTAAGAAGGAGCATGCTACCTATCAATATATTTTATTAAATCTATTTTTTTTTAGAAATTTTAAGTTCAGAGAAAAATTAAAGGGATGGTATATAGATTTCCCATATACCATCAGTCCCCACAATACAGTCTTCCCCATTATCAACACCCATTACCAGAGTGGTACATAATTGAAGAATCTGCATTAATGCATTTCAATCACTCAAAGTCCATAGTTTACATTGCGGTTCACTCTTGCTGTAGTACATTCCATTAGTTTAGACAAATGTATAATGGCATGCATCTATCACTATTAATACATCAAGTATTTTCACTTTCTTATAATCATCTGTGTTCCACCTGTTCATTTTACCCTCTTCCCCTTCACCAACCCTGGTAATCATTAATCTTTGCATTGTCTACATAGTTTTGTCTTTTCCAGAATGTCATATAGTTTGAATCATACAGAGCATATTTTTTTCAAATTGGCTTCTTTCACTTAGTAAAATGCATCTAAACTTCTTCCATAGCTTTTTATGGATTGATATCTCATTTCCTTTTAGTGCTAAATAATTTTATGCAGGTTTTCAAAAGAGTTAACCGCCCTATAATGTTTGTATAAAGATTATAGAGTCTATCTAGTGTTTGAAAACCACCGTCATAGTGTATTGATTCACATTCCTAATGGAGGATATTTTGGTCTGAATACAAGTTTTGGCAATTATGATAAAGCTTCTATAAATACTAACGTGCAGGTTTTTGTGCAGGCATAAATTTTTATCTCTTTTTGGTAAATACCAAGGAGTGCCCTATGTGTTTTTTGTTTTTAGTACTTAAGTGATAGTAATTCTCTATAACCTTTTTCTGCTATAGATTTTAATGTATTTATCTTTGATTATCAATTAGAGGTGTAGCAGATCTAGCAATCTGGAAACTTGAATTATCATTAATTGGCTAGAAGACCCTAGGAAAATAATTTTATCTTTCTGGAATTATTTTTCTTCTGTAAAGTAAGTGTGGTCAAATTATAATCATCATAAAATTATATAAACATTTATAAAATAGTTGTAGCAGAAAAACCACTTTACAAACATACTAAGTTCCAATTTTAAAAGCAGGCTACATCAGAGTAATGGCGGAGTAGGAAGCGATACTGATAAATCTCTCCCAAAACTCAACAAGATCTTCAACCAGAAACAGAAAAACCTATACTTGGAGCCTCCAGATGCTTCGCAATACACCCGAAGGTATGGTCGAGTGAAAAATTGGCTAAATATATAACCAAACCCTGAAGGAAATAGGAATTAAGAAATGCTCCGCCTTCCTCACTAACCTAAATAGGGCGGCTTTCTCTGGTAACTGTGAATATAGAAACTGAGGCGGGCAAAGGGGGTGAATACATCCAGGCCACGGCAAAAACAGCCGAACCAGGCTGTGGCATGGAGATCCTAGCCGAGGAAAAACTGATCCTGTGGCAAGCCAGGCAATACAAGCTAACACTCGAGCCAAACCCAAACAAAGAAAGACAAGCGGGGCAGCCATTTTACCCGTTCTCCTGGTTGGTGCACAGTTAGTGGGCGAGAGATTTCTTCCTAAGCCCTGGAAGTGGGTGTCCGTGTTACCACACAGAGAGGCAGGGTCAGAGACCTTTCTGTGGGCCGAAAGCAGAATCTCTGGGCAGCCCTAGTGCCCTGGGAAAGCCACGCATGGGAGGGAGCGAGAACTAATTCCAATGGTGGAAATTTTCCATGCTGGTGAGGGTTTCACTCAGAGGGAAACGCGGCCGGCCTCATATCCTGGTGTGCGCACACAGATAGGTAGTGAGCGATTCCTCCGAGTGCCTCGGCAGTGCGCACCCGTGTTATCACACAGAGGGGCAGAGTCAGGGGCCTTTGTGTGGGCCAAAGCGGAATCTCGAGCCGCCCCAGCACCTTGCAAAAGCCACGCACGGGGACGGAGCGAGAGCGAATTCCAACGCTGCAACTTTTCCATGCGGTTGGGGGTTTCACTCAGAGCGTGAGACTGCTGGCCGGATATCCTGGTCTGCGCGCGCAGATAGTGAATGAGAGTTTCCTCCAAGCACCCCGGAAGTGGGCGCCCGCCTGTGTTACCGGACAGAGTGGCAGAGCCAGAGGTCTTTGAGTGGGCGGAAAGCCCGCCTGATTATGCTAGCAGCTCTGACTGACTGAGCCTTACCCAGAGCCCTGTGCTGAGTGGGAATAGAGTGGGGAGTTGCCAGCTCTTTGAACCTCTTACTATCCAGGCAGAGGCAGCAGCAACACCATAGCTGGATTATCAGGCTACTAATTGAGGAAGGAAAGACTAGGAGAAAGGCTCCAGGAACATGAACTCTCTCACTGTCGGAGCCTATAAATGCTAATGAGCCTCGACTCCCAACTAGACTAAAGCACAATACATGACATTACCATAGAGACTTATCAACTGCAAACCTCTACCTGAGCGTGCCAAAGGGGCAGAACCCGGGGTACAGAGTCACTGACAAGGAAGAGGGAGAGAAAAGAAAAAGCAAGAAGATAACCTCTCAAAATCAAGAATAATCTGCAGACTTTATAACCTATCCCATTTTATTATATTTGTTCATTTGTTTCTCTTATCTTCATTCTTGATACTTTTTTTCCTCCTCCAATTTGGCCAATTAACTCTTTGCCGGTCTTACTCTCTCCTCTCCTTGAACTACACTACCCATAAGTGTTACATCTCCCATTATCTTTTTTCTCCTCTTCCTTTCTCTCCATGAGGGTTGCACTCCAAATCCCTTAACTCTCTCTCTCCTTTCTTTTTTCTTCTTTTAGTGGTTCCCTCTTTTTTTCTCTCTCTCTCTTTCTTTTCTCCCTCTATATTAGTTTCTTCCTTTCTCCTTTACATCTCCTCTCATTCAAACCTCAATAACAAACAAATTCTCTTATCTGGGACTCAAACTTATGTTTGTGGCATTTTGGGGTTTTTTTACTTCACCTTTTTAACTCACTAGCAGTGCTCCCATCCCTGGCTCTCCATTTTATCTAGTTCTTGTTCCACTAAATACAATAGTATTTTTTTAATTTGTCCCCCCATTTTTTTGTTTTCCTCTTATTCCTCTCATCATAACTCTTAGACAACCAACACCTAAAAGCAAATCATTTTATTCTTGACCCAAATTTTTTCCTTATTTGCTTTTTGTGGGTCCATACACCCTCTTTTTTTGCCCCTTTATTACTTTTCCCAAATTCAGGCCCTCCATCACAGGCATTGTTTGTTATAATTCACAGTTCACCACAAGATTTTCTCAAGAAAAAGGGGAGAGGAGAGGAAAAAAGGAGGAGGGGAATAATTTCCTTTTTTAAAAAATTATTATTTTATTTTTCTTTATTTCATTATTAATTTTTTTTAAAAAAAACAACTCTTTTTGATTTTTTATTTTTTAACTTTTTATTCTTTATTAAATCTCATTAATACTATCAACAAAACCACCCTCAGATGCCATTAAGGAAGAGAAAATTGAATATCATGGATACAAAAGAAAGAGAGGTAACACAGCTAGATGAGAAAAAAATCTATGGAGAAAAAATTTAATATATTGGAAACCTTGGAGCTAAATGACAGAATTCAAGATAGAAATCCTAAAAATCCTCCGAGATATACAAGAAAACACAGAAAGGCAATTTAGGGAGCTCAGAAAACAACTCAATGAACACTAAGAATATATGTCCAAAGAAATTGAAACTATAAAAACAAATCAAACAGAGATGAAAAACTCAATTCACAAGCTGAGAAACAAAGTAACAAGCTTAGCTAATAGAACAGGTCAGATAGAAGAGAGGATTAGTGAAATAGAAGACAAGCAACTTGAGGCACAACAGAGAGAAGAAGAAAGAGACTCAAAAATTAAAAAAAAAATGAGATAGCCCTACAAGAATTATCTGACTCCATCAAAAAGAATAACATAAGAATAATAGGTATATCAGAGGGAGAAGAGAGAGAAAATGGAATGGAGAACATACTCAAACAAATAATAGATGAGAAATTCCCAAGCCTGTGGAAAGAACTAAAGCCTCAAATTCAAGAAGCAAACAGAACACCGAGTTTTCTTAACCCCAACAAACCTACTCCAAGGCATATCATAATGAGGAAGGCCCATTAGATTATCATCAGATTTCTCAGCAGAAACTCTACAAGCTAGAAGAGAGTGGACCCCAATATTTAAAGTCCTGAAAGAGAGGAACTTTCAGCCATGAATACTATACCCATCAAAGCTATCCTTCAAATATGAAGGAGAAATAAAAACATTCACAGATACAGAAAAGATGAGGGAATTTATCATCAGGAAACCCCCACTCCAGGAATTACTAAAGGGGGTTCTCCAATCAAATACAAAGAACAAAAGAAAAAACAGAGCCACAAGTAAAAGCTCCAAGAAGAACACAATAAAACCAAATTTAAACTGTGACAACAATAAAAAGAAAGAGGGGGAGAAGATGGAGATTAACAGTAGCAAAGGACGATGGAGTGCAAAAGTATTCACAAAATAGTTCGCTACAATGAACAGGGTATGGACCCTTTTCATTACTCAAAGGTAACCACCATTGAAAAAACCACCACAGAAGCACATGAGATAAAAAAGATAGCAACAGAGGAAAGATGTACGGAATACAACCAAATAAAAACAAAAGATAGAAAAACGAAAGAGAAGGATCAAACAAGACACAAAACTAACAGAAAGCAAGATATAAAATGGCAATAGGGAAGTCACAAGTATCAATAATTACACTAAATGTAAACGGATTAAACTCACCAATAAAAAGGCACAGAGTAGCAGAATGGATTAAAAAAGAAAATCCAACTGTATGCTGCCTACAGGAAACTCATCTAAGTAACAAGGATAAAAACAAATTCAAAGTGAAAGGCTGGAAAACAATACTCCAAGCAAATAACATCCAAAAAAAAAGCAGGTGTAGCAATACTCATATCGGATAACACTGACTACAAGACAGGAAAAGTACTCAGAGACAAAAATGGCCATTTCATAATGGCTAAGGGGACACTGAATCAAGAAGACATAACAATTCTTAATATATATGCACCAAACCAAGGAGCACCAAAATATATAAGACAGCTACTTATTGATCTTAAAACAAAAACTGACAAAAATACAATCATACTTGGAGACCTCAATACACCGCTGACGGCTCTCGATTGGTCATCCAAACAGAGAATCAACAAAGACATAGTGGCCTTAAACAAAACACTAGAGCACCTGGATATGATAGACATCTACAGAACATTTCATCCCAAAGTGACTGAGTATACATTTTTCTCCAGTGTACATGGATCATTCTCAAGAATTGACCATATGTTGGGCCACAAAAACAACATCAGCAAATTCAGAAAAATTGAAGTTGTACCAAGCATATTTTCTGATCATAAAGCCTTGAAACTAGAATTCAACTGCAAAAACGTGGAAAAAAATCTCACAAAATGTGGAAACTAAACAACATACTTTTAAAAAATGAATGGGTCAAAGAAGAAATAAGCGCAGAGATCAAAAGATATATACAGACTAATGAAAATGACAATACGACATATCAGAATCTATGGGATGCAGTAAAAGCAGTGATAAGAGGGAAGTTCATATCACTTCAGGCATATATGAACAAACAAGAGAGAGCCCAAGTGAACCACTTAGCTTCCCACCTTAAGGAACTAGAAAGAGAAGAATAAAAACAACCCAAAACCAGCCGAAGAAAGGAGATAATAAAACTCAGAGCAGAAATAAATGAAATAGAGAACAGAAAAACTATAGAAAAAATTAATAGAACAAGGAGCTGGTTCTTTGAAAAGATCAACAAAATTGACAAACCCTTGGCAAGACTTACCAAGGAAAAAAGAGAAAGAACTCATATAAACAAAATCCAAAATGAAAGAGGAGAAATCACCACGGACACCGTAGACATACAAAGAATTATTGTAGAATACTATGAAAAACTTTATGCCACTAAATTCAACAACCTAGAAGAAATGGATAAATTCCTAGAACAATACAACCTTCCTAGACTGAGTCAAGAAGAAGCAGAAAGCCTAAACAGACCTATCAGTAGAGAAGAAATAGAAAAAACCATTAAAAACCTCCCCAAAAATAAAAGTCCAGGCCCTGATGGCTATACCAGTGAATTTTATCAAACATTCAAAGAAGACTTGGTTCCTATTCTACTGAAAGTCTTCCAAAAAATTGAAGAAGAAGCAATACTTCCAAACACATTTTATGAGACCAACATAACCCTCATACCAAAACCAGGCAAGGACAGCACAAAAAAAGAAAACTACAGACCAATATCTCTAATGAATACAGATGCTAAAATACTAAACAAAATACTAGCAAATCGAATACAACATATTAAAAAAATAATACATCATGATCAAGTGGGATTCATCCCAGAATCTCAAGGATGGTTCAACATACGTAAAACGGTTAACGTAATACACCATATCAACAAAACAAAGAACAAAAACCACATGATCTTATGAATAGACGCAGAAAAGGCTTTCGATAAAATACAACACAATTTTATGTTTAAGACTCTCAACAAAATGGGTATAGAAGGAAAATATCTCAACATGATAAAGGCCATATATGATAAACCATCAGCTAACATCATATTAAATGGCACTAAACTGAAGGCTTTCCCCCTTAAATCAGGAACAAGACAGGGTTGTCCACTCTCTCCACTCTTATTTAATGTGGTACTAGAGGTTCTCGCCACAGCAATCAGACAAGACAAAGAAATAAAAGGCATCCATATCGGAAAAGAAGAAGTAAAAGTATCACTTTTTGCAGATGATATGATCCTATACATCAAAAACCCCAAAGAATCCACAAAAAGACTACTAGAAACAATAAGCCAATACAGTAAGGTCGCAGGATACAAAATTAACATACAGAAGTCAATAGCCTTTCTATATGCCAACAATGAAACAATTCAGAACGAACTCAAAAGAATAATCCCCTTCACGATTGCAACAAAAAAAATAAAATACTTAGGAATAAACATAACAAAGAATGTAAAGGACTTATATAATGAAAACTATAAACCATTTTTAAGGGAAATTGAAAAAGATATAATGAGATGGAAGAATATACCTTGTTCTTGGCTAGGAAGAATAAATATAATCAAGATGGCTATATTACCCAAAGCAATATACAAATTTAATGCAATTCCCATTAAACTTCCAATGACGTTTTTTAAAGAAATAGAGCAAAAAAGCATCAGATTTATATGGAACTATAAAAAACCCCGAATAGCCAAAGCAATCCTAAAGAAAAAGAATGAAGCTGGGGGCATTACAATACCTGACTTCAAACTATATTATAGGGCCACGACAATCAAAACAGCATGGTATTGGCAGAAAAATAGACACTCAGACCAATGGAACAGAATAGAAAGTCCAGAAATAAAACCACATATATATATATAGTCAAATAACTTTTGATAAAGGGGCCAAGAACACACAATGGAGAAAAGAAAGCCTCTTCAATAAATGGTGCTGGGAAAACTGGAAAACCACATGCAAAAGAATGAAACTGGACTACAGTCTCTCCCCCTGTACAAAATTAACTCAAAATGGATCAAAGATCTAAACATAAGACCTGAAACAATTAAGTACATAGAAAAAGACATAGGTACTCAACTCATGGGTTTTAAAGAGCATTTTATGAATTTGACTCCACAGGCAAGAGAAGTGAAGGCAAAAATTAATGAATGGGACTACATCAGACTAAGAAGTTTTTGCTCAGCAAGAGAAACTGATAACAAAATAAACAGACAGCCAACTAAATGGGAAATAATATTTTCAAACAACAGCTCAGATAAGGGCCTAATATCCAAAATATACAAAGAACTCATAAAACTCAACAACAAACAAACAAACAATCCCATAAAAAAATGGGAAGAGGATATGAACAGACACTTCTCCCAGGAAGAAATACAAATGGCCAACAGATATATGAAAAGATGCTCATCTTCTTTAGCTATTAGAGAAATGCAAATCAAAACGGCAATGAGATACCACCTCACACCTGTTCGATTAGCTATTAGCAAGACAGGTAATAGCAAATGTTGGAGAGGCTGTGGAGAAAAAGGAACCCTCATACACTGTTGGTGGGAATGTAAAGTAGTACAACCATTATGGAAGAAAGTATGGTGGTTCCTCAAAAACTGAAAATAGAACTACCTTATGACCCAGCAATACCTCTACTGGGTATATACCCCCAAAACTCAGAAACATTGATACGTAAAGACACATGCAGCCCCATGTTTATTGCAGCATTGTTCACAGTGGCCAGGACATGGAAACAACCAAAAATCCCGTCAATAGATGACTGGATAAAGAAGATGTGGCACATATACACTATGGAATACTACTCAGCCATAAGAAATGATGACATCGGAACATTTACAGCAAAATGGTGGGATCTTGATAACATGATACGAAGCGAAATAAGTAAATCACAAAAAACCAGGAACTGCATTATTCCAAACGTAGGTGGGACATAAAAGTGAAACTAAGAGGCATTGATAAGAGTGTGGTGGTTACGGGGGAGAGGGGGGAATGGGAGAGGGAAAGGGGGAGGGGAGGGGCACAAAGAAAACAAGATAGAAGGTGACAGAGGACAATCTGACTTTGGGTGATGGGTATGCAACATAATTGAACGACAAGATACCCTGGACTTGTTATCTTTGAATATATGTATCCTGATTTATTGATGTCACCCCATTAAAAAAATAAAATTATTTAATTAAAAAAAAAACAGGCTAATATAGATATTCTCTAGTTAAACAAGTTTAGCTACAAGCCTTGTTCTGCCTAGGCTTCCTCCTCTCCTTTCTTTCCACATTGTGACAGTCTCCAAGCAAAACCCAAGTTGTGTTTTCTCTTTGTTTTGTGCTTTTCTTCTTATTTTTGTGACTGTTCTCAATAGATCTTTAGAATTTTATTTTTAATCACTAGTCATAAATGATTTAATTTTTAAATTATTTTTTATTGTTTATAAATTGCTAACTTATCTTCTATTACAGTTCATAACTATAGACTTTATAGCTTGTGTCAATCTCTATTCTGTACATGTGTGAAGTTGACTAATAATCATGGCATCATTCAACTCACTTTCATTGACTTTTCTTTGTTGTTATTGGTTAGAATATTAGATGATAAGGACTGTTCCCAAGAGTGTAGCTTCCGTTAACTGCTCTTACAATGGACAAATGTTTTCCGTATTTTACATGGCACATATTTATTAACATAAATGTTTAAGAATATTTATTTTTGCATATTATGTGAGTATGTAAAATAGCTTTGTATGTCCTGTACAAAATTTTTTTTGAGAAGATACATTCTTATATGTAGGATTCTTACATGAGGCAAAGGTGAAGAATTCTAGACTGTATTCCTGTTCAATGTTTATTCCATTCCTTACTTGAAATGTCTCATACTAGGGAATATTCCTTTTGTGTCTAGAGAAGTACTTAGGTTGGGAAGTTTTTACACAGCTGGGGTATACACCCACTGGAAATTAATTTTGGACTGACCAGGTGGTGGTGCAGTGGATAGAGCATCAGACTGAGACATGCAGGACCCAGGTTTGAAACCCCGAGGTCACCAGCTTGAGTGTGGGCTCATCTGATTTGAACAAAGTTTACCAGCTTGAGCCCAAGGTCGCTGGATTGAGCGATGGGTCACTTGGTCTGCTGTAGCCAGCCAGTCAAGGCACATATGAGAAAGCAGTCAATGAACAACTAAAGTGCTGCAATGAATATTCATGCTTCTAATCTCTCTCCCTTCCAGTCTGTCTGTCCCTATCTATCCCTCTCTCTGTCTCTCTCTTTTTATTATAAAAAATTAATATTGTATTTCAGCTAATCATAAAATAATTCTTTCTAGAATTATTTCATTTTTAACATACATCACTAAATTATTTGTTCTGTTGATTTAGTTTTTTAAAATTTGGGTTTAGTTTTTATGTTTTCAATTTTCTAAAAGCAAAGTATACATGAATATTATTTCCATTTGATTCTGACCTTCATTTTTTTTATACTCAGTAGAAACTGTGACAAATGTTTTGCCATCACTATAGCATTATTTTGAATGTAGTTCTGAAATCCAATTATATCTTCCTTTGGAAGTTTCTACCCTCCAGTCCCATATATATTATTTGGCTTTTTTTCATGTGGATGGTCAAAGTGGAGGTAAACATTTCAGGTAGAAGATTTAGTCCTCTCAGTTTCTCTTCACATTTTCTGCTTGCAGATCTGTGGTCCATATAAACATCTATCCTCTCCCCCTTATTGTTAAAGATAAAAACATCCTTATAGAGTACTGTGTTCTGTAATGAGCCCAATGGAGAGTTGTATTCTAACTTCTCCAGGTGATCCTACAAGAACCCAGCCCCTGTAGCTGGTTTCATAACCACCCTCTTCTCTACACTGTCAAGATGAACTACGTTATTCATTTTCTTCTGTGTAAAGCAGTGGCCCTTACCTCTCTCTTGGACCATACTCTAGGCATATTTGCAGCAGGATCAATTATATTCATACTCATTGTTCTTTCCCACAAGGTCACTCTGTCTTTAGATATTTTCCATTCCAGCATTTACTATATGAGATACTTAATATTTTATTTACATACCTTTTTTCTCCCCCAATGGAATAGGAGCTACATTCAGAATAGTATGTAGTGTGTTTTACTTATTCATTTATCTCTAGTTTCTGGAATAATAACACTCATATGGTGAGAACTTAGTATTTGTTGAAAGAGTGAATTAATAAGAAAGTAAGTCCCCTGTTGTCTGAATCCTTTTGTAAATATTGATTTTCTCTTAATACCTCTAGATAATGTTTATAATAGAGATTATGTATTAGTTAATATGTTGTTAGATGCTACAAATAAAATCTCAGTACCTTGACACAATTATTGATTTCTGTAACTTCCATAAGAAGTCTAAATGAGTGTTCATGGTCATTTGGCAGCTCTTCTACAGACAGTGATTTGAAAATTCAGGCCCCTTTCACCCTTTGGTCATACCCCTCTTCAGATAGATTTTTTTTTTTTGTATTTTTCTGAAGTTGGAAACAGGGAGGCAGTCAGACAGACTCCTGCATGCGCCCGCCCGGGATCCACCCGGCACGCCCTCCTGGGGGCGATCCTCTGCCCATCTGGGATGCCACTCTTGTGCCCAGAGCCACTCTAGCGCCTGAGGCAGAGGCCAAAGAGCCATCCCCAGCGCCCGGGCCATCTTTGCTCCAATGGAGCCTTGGCTGCGGGAGGGAAAGAGAGAGACAGAGAGGAAGGAGAGGGGAAGGGGTGGAGAAGCAGATGGGCGCTTCTCCTGTGTGCCCTGGCCGGGAATTGAACCTGGGACTTCCGCACGCCAGGCCGACGCTCTACCACTGAGCCAACTGGCCAGGGCCAGATAGATTTTTAAGGTAACTCTGCTTATCTTCATCAAGCCAGCACAGGAAGAAGGACCAGGAATCACAGCCGTGACATACAGTGTCTCAGCTCTTGTTCCCATAGCCAGAATGTGATTATCGCCTTCCCCTAGAGAGAGGCTGAGAAATGTAAAGCTGCCATCCCCAGATGAGAAAAAAAAAAAAACAGGTTTGAAAATTAAACAGTATTTATCACAAGTGTACACATCCTATTTATGGAGTATTATAAATTAAGTAGATCTTCCTGAGCTGCCTCAGTGTTTTTCCAGTGAGATTCTATTACAAAGAGATGAGTGGAAATGATGCCAAGAGGACAGCCTCATTGGTGAACCAGAACAAACTCTTGCTTGTGAAACTCTATTCAGTGGTACTTTAGCAAATTCTTGTTGTCTTCCTTTCTCTAGATTCTTGTTAAGAAATTTTTAATTTCAGAATTCCACAACCTCAGAATCCAATCTGTAAATTAGATGACAATACTGAGAACCATTTTTAACATTTTTTATATATTTCCAAATTAGGTCATATTGTGAGGTACTGGAAGTTAAAAATTCAGCATATGAAATTTGGGGGGACACCATACAACCCATAACAAGTGTAGACACATTTTAGCAATGGTGTAAAAATGAGGCCAAATTGATGCTTATTGCTAAACTCTCAAGTCTTAAGGATACTTTTTTTTTTTATTTTTGAAATAGAGGGCTTACAGAAATCTTTAAACAATGGAAGTGCTCTTATGCTAAATCATAATTTAATTATAAAGAAAATAGAAATGTATGAAGATAGTAGTCACAAGTAGTCTAAGGGGGAGGGCAATTTCTCTAAACTACAGTCCTAGGCTCACACTACGGGGACAGAGAAGAGACAAGAGATGTTTCTGGGACATTATTGCTGTAAATATGTATAAACTGTCAGTAGGCACCCGAAAGTTATATTCAGTTCTGGGCATTATCCTTCAACAGGGTGAGAATCAAGGTTGGGCACACACAGGCTGGAGTGAGCAGGAGGAAAAGAGACTTTATAACATGTCACAGGGCTAAGCTCAAGAGAAAGAAAATGTCATGAAACTAACCACTGCTTTCAACTCTTTGAAAGATTGTCCTATGGGAGAGAGATTAATTAAACTTAGTTTTGTGTGACCCAACAGAACTAGGACCACTGAGTTAAAACATCAGACAGCTTTCTGCTATGATATATGGGCTAAAATTCTTTCATCAGAGCAGTCCTAAGAGGGAACAGTAAGTAGGGATTCCTCTGGTCCTAAGATTTAAAGTTCTGTTGTGAGCTAGAAATTGCAGGTTTTGTAATATTATATGACATTTATGTATGTAAAACAGCTTTCTCTCACTCCCTTTGTGAATGGATTTTGAAGATAGAGTGCCAGACCCCCAAATGATAAGACATTATTAAATTGTGCAATAAAAATTGAATTAACATCTTTTTGTGAACTGAAACAAAACAAAAATAACACCTCCCACCAAAATCATAAGATATCCAAAAGTAATTTTATGTTTAAAATATTGATTTCTTTTTTGTATATTGCCCTTATAGTTTGCTTCACATAATTAGCTCCTTATCATGTGTTGCCTTATTTCTAGTTATTTTAGTTTCAGAATGCATAAATTTAGTTTCTACTTACTGTATAGTTCCAGAGCATGTAAAACTTTTCTTTTTTTTTAATTTTCCAAATTTTTATCTTCCCAAGTAGATGTTTCTTTTGAGCAGAACCAAAGGCTTTATACTTTTTATTAAAATGGCATATAAAAGTGTTCTCAACTTAATTTTGCTGGTCTAATAAAAATCATAATTAAGATACAACTTTACTGCCCCAAATTATTTTATAAACAGGAGCAAATAATGTATATATTTATTATAAGTACCTTTATTAAACTAAGAAAGTAATAAGCTTACCAATAATATTCATAAGAGGCTCATTGTCTGCACACAAGAGTGTTAGGTATCATGAAGAATGAAAAGTATCTTGAGATCATTTGCTTTTTATATATTTATTTTCACATTTATTTTTTAGTAGTACAATTTAGTCACTTGGTAATGGCCTCGGTGACATCAGACACTGCATACTTCACCAGCTCCTCAGAAAGCAGCAGGCAAATGGCTGTCTTGGCTTCCTGGAATGTCAGTGTGGTTTGGTCTAGTACCAGCTAGGCAGCCTTGCTGGCCAGACACTCAAACATGTTATTCATATATTAGTTCATGATGCTCGGCCTTGGAAGAGGTGTTGATGTCAGGGTGCACCTGCTTCAGCACCTTGTAGATATATGTTAAATGGGTTTCATAGCACCAGTTACACTTTCTGGATTTCTTGTCCCATAGACTATGGCCCTTTCAGCCTCCATACTGCTGCTGCTGTCCATTCTACATGCTCATCTTTTTCCTCCATGAATAAGGTAATTTGCTTTAAAATAGCTCATAGTCTAGCTTGGCAGGCAAAACTAAGATGTACCAAAAACATTAAGTTCTCAACTGCATGAAAACATGAAGAGAAATAATCGCTGTATTAGAGAGGTATGCTTTAATAGATAAGTTAGCTATAAAGGATGGAACATTAAGAAATATAAATTACAGATAAAAGTGAGAGAATTACATATAAGCAGTGTTTCTAAGTTATTTTTAATGATCCTATTCAAAATTTTATTTGTCTCTGACACATTTACGCTCCCTACTCTACTTCTGGCTTTATTATTCTTGTTAATATTCATCACAATCTAATACACTATGTATATACTCTATGTATATTACACTATGTAATATACTCATGTGTCATGTTAGTTATCTCTGTCTTCTTTCTAAAATGCAAACTACCAAAGCAGGAGTCATTGTCTATCAAACATTTCCTTCTGGATGTTCATAATCCATTCCAGAAAATACATACTACATACTCTATGTCAAAATGGTAACTGGGAACCTATTTCCCATTATTACAAGTGTGTGTGTGGGTGATGTCAACTCAAGACCCAGAACTAATTTTCTAACATGTAATTAAAGCATAATATATGTAAAAAATTATGTAAGAATATAAGATATATGAAAAAAAATCCTTTTCTGTGCTCTAAACAGATGACATAGATGTTAATAGTTGCTTTTTGTTCAGGAACATGTCACTTCTTAGAACAAGAGATACTCCAGACACATCCTCTGTGTTGACACCATGATTTTCTGGATATTAACTTGCAATTTTGATGTGTTACAAATACTTTCACAATGTAACTTGAGACTTTTCATATACAACGTTTTGTGGAAAACTGTTGTTTGGAGTAAAAAAAACAACTTTGTAAATAATTTTATATCCCAAATATTGATTATTCTAAAAATGTTATATTAAAGTATATCTTCTATAAAGTTTGAGAATTAAAAGCCTAGATGTGGTCTACCTAGAAAACATTAACCAGGAAAACATTATTCAGAGACTGCCAAGATTTTGTTCACTACTCCCTCCACAGCCCTTAGAACCATAACTGACAATAAATAAGTGCACAATACACATTTGATGAATGAAATAATTTAGTATTTACTAGGCTCTGGTTTCCAAAACAGATGACCAACATGTAGACCCCAAGGATAAATCTGTACAAAGTCCACTCTGCAAAACTCCAAGAGTGAAGATTGTGCCAGGAAAGAAGAGGGCTCTAAAGACTTGGGCTCTGGCCCTGGTTCGTGTCTCGGTAGATAGAGCATCCACCTGGACTGTGGACTTCCTGGGTTTAATTCCCAGTCATAACACACAGGTGAAGCAAACATCTTTCTCCCTCCCCCCTTAATTTCTTTTTCCCTCCTGCAATCAGTGGCTCCATTGGTTCAAGCATCGCCCTAGGTGCTGAGGATATCTCAGTTGGTCTGATCACATCACTCTCAGACACTAAAAAATAGCTCAGTTGGTCTAAGCATTGACCCAAGACTGTGGTTTCTGGTCAGGATGCATGCAGAAGTCTGCCTCACTACTCCCTTCATCTCACCTAAAGAAAAAAGAAAAAAGAAAAATCTGGGCTCTGCTGACACAGTTTCTTGATGAGATGTGACCCAGGGCACATGACGGGCTTTTGAAGTCCAGTTTCTCCCTCTGTATTAAAAAAAAAAAAAAAAAAAGAATAGGACTGAAAAACACTTTAGTTCTATTGCAGGCCAAATATGTTACAATTTATAAAATAAAAACTAAGATACCACTTCCTTGATGGGTTCTGAGTGAATTGAATGATGATTGCATTTACATCATCTCACAGTGCATGACACATGGTTGGTTCCCAATAAGTGGTAGATATCATTATTATTATTTTGATTATGTTTAATCTGGGCATAAGGATGCATCTTTTTACTTAATTTCCCATTTTATTTTAGCTACCACTAAACTTCAAATGCAGTAGAATGGTAGTTTTATAAATAGTTTTAGAGGAGATTT